>NC_035168.2:13405861-13705861 GCF_001659605.2 Manihot esculenta
TCTACCCATGGTGCTACCTTGGACTGCAGAGACAAGGTAGTCAGGTTCAGAGGTCAGGATGGGTCAGAGGTCATCTTTAGGGGAGACAGGAGGGGTACGCCTAGAGGTCTGATCTCAACCCTACAAGCTCGTAGGTTGCTCAGGAGGGGTGGTCAGGGGTTTCTAGCTCATGTGAGAGAGTTAGATAGTCAGGTCAGGGAGCCCGCCTCCGTGCCCGTGGTTAGAGAATTTCCA
This sequence comes from Manihot esculenta, assembly GCF_001659605.2. Taxonomy (NCBI): domain Eukaryota; kingdom Viridiplantae; phylum Streptophyta; class Magnoliopsida; order Malpighiales; family Euphorbiaceae; genus Manihot; species Manihot esculenta. Next base: position 13,406,096 of record NC_035168.2, read on the forward strand.
GATGTTTTTCCAAATGAGCTTCTAGGATTACCACCTGTTAGGGAGATAGAGTTTGAGATAGAATTGATGCCTGGAACCAGACCAATCTCTATCCCTCCCTACAGGATGGCACCAGCAGAGTTGAAGGAGCTAAAGGAACAGTTGCAAGAGTTGGTAGACAAGGGTTTCATCCGACCGAGTACCTCACCCTGGGGTGCTCCAGTGCTGTTTGTAAGAAAGAAGGATGGATCCCTCAGACTTTGTATCGACTACAGGTGTAATACCCGGCTAGACTCCGGTATCGGAATTCCTACCGTCCGGTGGAATCTCGGGTGTCGGAGACCTCTAGAAGGGTAAAAAGCATGTTTTCATAAAATGTTTTAAGGTGTTTTATGTTTTTAATCAAGAAAGAAAATGAGTTTTTGCTTGAAAATGATCTTGGAGGAAGACCCAGGTTCGGCCGCCGAACATGCATGCGCTTCGGGTGTGCCTTAGGCCCCCGAAAGCATAAGTGAGGGGAGTCCAGGTTCGGCCGCCGAACCCTATGTTCGGCCGCCGAACATGGCATGCATGCGGAGGCACGTTCGGCTCCCAAATGTGGCCTGGCCAACCACCTATAAAGGGGTCCCTTAGCCGAAAACGGATGAGCTTTTCCCCCATTTTCGGCCAAGGTGAGCTCTCCGCCGTCCCTCACCGATCTTGAGTTTCTTCCTTCCAATCTTTCACGATTTTCACAAGTTTTCACCTTGTTTTGAAGATTTTCAAGTATAAAGCAAGTTTTGGAGCTTTAAGGTTCCAGAAAACTCAATCTCTCCCATCTCCAAGCTAAGGTCGTTTTCCTCGCGATCTTCAAGAGGTAAGGGCCGATCTTGAGCTCACTATATGTTTTAAACAAGTTTTATGCAAGTTTATGGAATAGAAATGCATGTTTAGGTTGTTTTGAGTTTATGGGTTTAATGTGTGTTTATGAGCAATGTAGGTATGTTGATGTGTTGTAGTTGGGGTTTAGGCTAGTTTGAGACCCCTATGAACTTGTATGCTTGTTTGTGTATGATTGGGAGTGTTGTAGAATAGGTTTATGCTTGATTAAAGGTTTGGGAGGCGTTTATGCATGTTGGAGCTGAGTTTCTGCCACTTTGGGGAAACTCAGGTTCGGCCGCTGAAGGAACTTTCGGCAGCCAAACCCGCTTGTGGAGGCAGCCTTCGGCTGCCGAAGCCTGCCCTCGAAAGAGGACTTTCGTCTCTGTCTGGGAGTTTCGGCCGCCGAAGGTGCCGCCAAACCTGCCTGACTTTCAGCTCTGGAGGGACTTTCGGCCGCCGAACCTGCCGCCGAAAGTGCCCTGTCCAGCCCTCTTTTGCATGTTTTTCTATGATTGTTTCATGATGTTCTAGGGGGTTTTTGGGGAGTAGTTTAGAGCTGTGTTCATGTATGTCTGGTCCCTCATTTGAGTCCACCTGTGTAGGTTCGGACCCGAGGAACCGAGGACCCCAGCAGTGAGTCAGCTGCTCCAGTGTCTGGTCAGAGCTATCCAGAGGTGAGTAGAATAAACCTTTACGTTTTAAAGCGAATAAATTATAAAGTTTTGAGCATGTTAACGCATCATTAATGCCATGAGATATACTAGGTTGTTTGCATTAGAATTCACGAATATGTTGCATTGCATATATTGTTGTTGATGTGGATGAATGTTGGATGATCCATAGCCCTCGACCTATGATGTGACGATATGGTATGTATGGTACGGAATGTAAGACCAGTGGGACCCATTCTACGTTCGCTGGCACTATGTAAGAGAAAGACCATGACCCATTCTACGTTCTGGCACATTGGAATGTTATGTTATGTTATGTAAGAGAAAGACCAGGACCCATTCTACGTTCTGGCGCTATTGGATATGTAGAGGGCTACTGGTGACAAGTTCATCCTTGATGTGATTAGCTGTGATGTGATGCATTCCATGTTATCATATGTTTTAAATGTTTTATTATTCTGCTCACTGGGCTCTATTAGCTCACCCCTCTCCCTAATCCCCCAGGTTTGCAGGTACGGGCTAGGCAGAGAAGTCAAGTCGAATGAAGTCATGTGTATGTAATAGATAGAATGTGGACATGATAAATTGTAAAATGATGTAAAGTTATGAATAGTTATGTAATGTAATGATATTGAGGATTAGAGGTTGTGCTTGACCCTATGTGTATGGTATCCCTTTTAATACATGATCTTAGATGTTTTATGATGTTTATGTAAACCAACTCAACACATGTTATGCCACCCTTTGGGGCACTGATGAGATCCCACTGAGGGGTTAACGCTTATGATTATGTTATGTATGGTGCATGCACAGGTTGAGTTTGGTGTATGAATGAAAGGAAAAGTTTTAAATTTTATGTATGTTGTTGATCATGTATGGGGTTAAACAGGTTCACAGGATGTATGTTGGGCTTGCTACGGGTCCCGGCGGCCTTAAGCCGACCTGGATCCTAGCGCCGGTAGCGGTCTGATTTTCGGGTCGTTACAGAATGGTATCAGATCCCTAGGTTCATATGGTCGGACCTAGAGTGTCGGGCTCATAGATGTTATAGAAGGTCAAGCACAATATGAAGATCATGTCCACTAGGATAGGATGTTGAGTCCTGTCTTGTATGATGATGTGAAATGCCATGATTTTATGCATGTGCATTAATGATATGCTATGTATGTGATGAATGTGATGCAGGTTCATGTGTTTCCACATGAACCATATAATACTGATGTTTTTAGTGTTGTGTACTGTTTTCCTGAAAACAGGATGAGAGGAACTCGTCGATCTGCACGATTGACTGGAGTACCACCCCAGGACGAAGGCACTGATGCCCGTCCTCCTGCATTGCCTAGGGCAATGTCTTGTAGATCAGGCAGAGAAAGAGTGTCAAGGGACCCTAGAAGGTCTTTTGATGCTAGCAGAAGGGGGACAGATAGAGGAGGAAGTTCTTCGGATGTGAAGGAGGTTATGGAAGAGGACCAGAGGAGGGATGGGAATCTGGATGTCAGCATGTCGGAAGAAGGGACAGGGGAGTCATAGGGAGGCGCTCAGGCCTCGGGATATGGTTTTCTACCCCATTATCCACCCTTCCCACAGGGTTCAGGGTATCCGATGAGAAGTACATCGGATTACTCCAGCTTTAACCCCTACCCTACCTACATGCCTTATTGACAGAGCATAATTTAGCCAACTTTATCATGATAATCTTGATGTTTATTTACACCTTTTCTACCTAATTTTGTGGTTTTAACCATGTTTTCCAGATATTAGGTGTAAAGAGACAATCTGAAGAAAATGCTCTTAAAACTGCCAAAAAGTGCCAAATATGGAAAGTTCCAGAAAAGGAAAGTTTTCATATATGGAAAGTTCCAAATAAGGAAAGTTTTCATATATGGAAAGTGCCAAATAAGGAAAGAGTCAGACAGCACAGTCAGCAAACTGTCCGAAATTCGAACTGCAGAATCTTTCCTGCCTTATTTAGAGCATGAAGCCAAAAAGGAAAGTTTTCAAATAAGGCAAGTTTTCAGAAAAGGAAAGTCTTCAAATGAAGAAAGTGCAGAGACAAAATCAAATAAGGAAAGCTCAGTCAGGAAATTATTTGAATTTCGAATCGCAGATCTTTCTTTCCTTATTCAAAGATGTGCACGTACTGCAGCAGTCAAATCTTCCAATTTTCGCGCAGCCTTCCTTCTGAAGCCGAAAAGCGCGATTCTTTCCTTTTCAGACACATCTTGGGCAGAAAATACCTCTTGGGCAGTAAGTATGACCTAGGGCAACACTTTTCAACTATAAAAAGCCACATAAGAAGCCTCTACAGGGCCCCGAAGCTCCCCTTGGGAGACACCTACGAAATTCACATCTCTTCTTCTACCTTTCTTCTTTTCTTTTATTTTTGGTTTTTGTTTCAGCCATGAGAGGCTGAAACCTCTTTTCTAGTTGAAGAACAAGTGAAGCTTTAGTTGTATTGTGGATTGAGAGACTTGGACTACATTGTTTATCTTTTGTTATTCAATATTCTTGTGATTTCATGCTTAAGGACATTATTGCTTTGTTATTTAAGATCTCCATTGATTCTTTGTTGCAAGGTAATATATTGTTGGTTTGAGTGATTTTAAGTCCGAAATTGCTTGATTTATTCAACCATAAGAACACTTGGTGCATCACCAAGGAAATAACATGATCTAGTGTTGTCTCCATGCATGTGGGTGACTAGAATTGGTTCTCTCTATATCTTTATGCAATTGACTATTGTAAAAGGCCTAAGGCTCAAAGACGTTCTTTGGCAATTGTTAATTAGTAATTAATTGGAGGACTTTCCGTAATTGATTTAATCTTAAAGAGAGACAATGGATATGAGAAGCTTCTTCAATCTCCAAGGCTAATTTATTGAATCAAATAAAAGAACCTAAGAGTCAATGATCAATCCCATCAACTAAAGTGAATCTGAATCTTCAACTAGAGTTTTTTTCTCATATTTATTTTCTCTTTATTTTATTATTCGCTTTATTTTTATTGCTTTCATCATTAGTTTAATCCCATCAATCTCAAAACCCCCCTTTTTACTTTACTTGCAATTTATTTTCATTGTATATTTATTTTCTGTTTGTTTATTTGGTCTTGACAAGAAAGATAGGTAAGTATCAATTCCCTGTGGATTCGATCCTTTTACCACTGTCTACAGTTTTAATATTGTTGGTAGTTACAAAGGTTATTTATTTTGACCGGCTTCGACAACCGCTCTGTCAAAATTGGCGCCGTTGCCGGGGAGTTGATCTAACTTGTTTATTTTTCTTTCAGGACCTGATCTGTACTGCGAAGAACACTATCTGAACAAAAAAGAAAAAAAAAGAAGAAAAAAAAAGTCACCCAATCACACCACTCTTCTGAAACATCTCCATCGCACCTCTTCCATATTCAGCCACCTAACCTCTTCTGCATCCGGCCGCCGAGCCTTTCGCCAAAGGCACAGACACCATCGCAGATCTGAATCATGGATGAGGTAAGTATGTCCAATATTGATCCTCGATTGTCATATCTAACCTCTCTTTTGGAAAATTATGTCCAACAACTTGAGCGATCTCGGCCATATGGGATGTGTGCACAAATAGGACACCTAACTGATCAATGTCCTATGCTTTATGAGAATTATCAACAAGTACATGCATTTGAAGGATACTATGGACAGCCAAGACATGATCCGTACTTTGACACATACAATCCATATTGGGGAGACTATCCGAACTACGACTATGCTAAGGATGACCAATACCAGGACTATCAAGGATATCAAGCCCAACCAGCACCTACAAGTTCAGATCTTGCCTCTGGCGAAATGGCAAAGATGATGCAAATGATGCAAATGATGCAACTGCAGATCGGGGAATTGACATCCGCAATGAACAGATCCGACACTCAAGGGAAGTTACCTTCTCAAATAGAAGACAATCCCAGAGAGAATGTGAATGCTATTACATTGAGAAGAGAGGAAGAGCTTCAAGATGTGTGGGATGATGATGAAAGTTCACAAGTGCAAGAACAAAGTGCTGAAGAGAAACAACCAGAAAACTGTTTGTCCAAACAAACGGATCAAATAGAACTTGTTGTTGATTTAGATATCACTGATTGTTTGAGTAAAGATGTTTTTCATGTAAATCAAGATGATATACTAAATAATGATCTTTGCAGGAAAGAGAGCCAGAAAGAGCCAGAACTAAAAGAAACTGACTGTTGCATCCAACAGGTGGACTACAGCCATGCACAGAATGAACAGAAGCAGATCGCACCACTTCAGCTTGGTGCGCAGATCAGCCTTGCGCAGACCAAAACCACCACCTTTCGGCTCCCGAACTTCACCACCTTTTGGAAGCCGAACTTCACCACCATTCGGCCGCCGAACCTCACACTTCAGCTTCCAATGCAGAACAGTCCTCTTCCACCTCCCTTTCAGGTAAGTCCTGCACAGAAGGAGCAAACTGAATCCAATTCAGCCATTCCTCCATCGCAGAAAGCCCATGCACACAATGAACTAGTGGAAATCCAAGATCCAAAACCAAAGGAGCATGTAGATCTATGCCTGCCCAAACCGCCGGATAAGGTAGAGTTTGTTTTGCCTGAATTCAGTACTAAATTGCAGCTACCCATGGAGAAATATGAACTGGAGTTCAAAGTGCTGCCCAATCATCTCAAAAATGCAAACATAAGGGCAGGAGGCACACCTCATCTGAAAGAAGAGATGCTAATCATGTTGCTTCATGAGTACATGAAAGAAATAAGATGGGTTATGACCAAATCAAAAGGCATGCTACACTTTGTACTTAATTCTGTTGGGACTCTTTTCCCTTCCCCAATTACTTGAACCTTGATCAAGTGGATCGCACCATGCACACCACACCCAGGGGAGTACTCAGTTTCCTTTGTTCTTTTATGTTTCTTATACATTGAGGACAATGCATGATTTAGGTGTGGGGGTGCGGATCTCTGAAATTTTTAATTGTTTGCTTTAGACACATTTTTCCTTTCAGTTTGCATTTTCCTTTCAGTTTTTTTGCTTTCAGTTTGCGTTTTCTTTTCAGTTTTCCTTTCAGTTTTTGTTTGATCATCCACAATCTTCTTTTTGATTTGCTTTACTCAAACTGATGAACTATGTTGGATGAGCTTTCTTTCCATGACCCCATTGATGTGATAACTCTTTAAACTTGTGTTGAATCAATTGCAATGAGATATATTCATGTTTGGGAATTGCCTTTGAATTGAATCTTTGAGCTTGCCATGGTGAAAAATATATTGATGACACTCATTAGAGAGAATGAATTGATTGATGTGTGAATGAACTTAATGTGACTTGTTTTAGCAATTGGTGTTGATTTGCCCAAATCATTGAGAAAAAGAAATTCAGAAAAGGCCTAGACTTCATGAGCACAAATTGAAAACTGTTCCAATGGTCAAAAGACTATGAACAGAGCTAGTAGCCACTTGGACAGGTGACCAACTGAGTAACTGGGGGTGGGTATCACCAATATGTACCTTCACGTCAAAAGGTTGGTGACTTTTTCAAGCATGTTTAAAGTGCAAAAAGGCTGAATAAAGTACTTCAAGGTAAGGGCAAGTCACTCTGAAAGCTAGAATATGTCTTAATTGAACAAGAAAATGTGCATGTATGATCTCTCTCTTGAGTAAAACCAATCCTAGCCATGGTAAGTAAAGGGAAACAAGGAAAGAGGTAAGTAACCTTGATGCATATATTCTTTATTGCAATGCTTCAAAATAGGGGTTTAGAGTAAGAACTTAAGTGGACATAAAGGATCAAAGCAAAGAGAGCTTGTTTAACTATGTTTGTTTGCTTGAGGACAAGCAAAAGGTTAGGTGTGGGGGTATTTGACAGAGCATAATTTAGCCCACTTTATCATGATAATCTTAATGTTTATTTATACCTTTTCTACCTTATTTTGTGGTTTTAACCATGTTTTGCAGATATTAGGTGTAAAGAGACAATCTGAAGAAAATGCTCTTAAAACTGCCAAAAAGTGCCAAATATGGAAAGTTCCAGAAAAGAAAAGTTTTCATATATGGAAAGTTCCAAATAAGGAAAGTTTTCATATATGGAAAGTGCCAAATAAGGAAAGAGTCAGACAGCACAGTCAGCAAACTGTCCGAAATTCGAACTGCAGAATCTTTCCTGCCTTATTTAGAGCATGAAGCCAAAAAGGAAAGTTTTCAAATAAGGCAAGTTTTCAGAAAAGGAAAGTCTTCAAATGAGGAAAGTGCAGAGACAAAATCAAATAAGGAAAGCTCAGTCAGGAAATTATTTGAATTTCGAATCGCAGATCTTTCTTTCCTTATTCAAAGATGTGCACGTACTGCAGCAGTCAAATCTTCCAATTTAGGCAGCAAGATCTCATGAAGGCACACTTGCCTCTTCTGCGTTCAGCATTTAAAATTCAAACGAAGGCTCCACCTAAAAAGGAAAGATTGGACAGATATCTTTCCATCTCTGCACATTAATGACTACGCTCTCCTTCCTCTTCTGCAGTCCATGCGCACGCCACCTGCCTTCTGGAGACCAAGGCGCGCGTCATTCCTCTTCTGAAAGCCTTGGAACATGTCTCTTTCCTTCTAAAGCTCCAGCCACGACTTCTTCCTCTTCTGGAAGCATTAATGCATGATTCTTTCCTCCTTTCAAGCACAAGGTACGCTCCTTTCCTATTCTGAAAGCCATCCGCGCGCAACTGCCTTCTGAAGAGCTTGCAGTCCGATTCTTTCCTCTTCTGCAACAATATGGGCAGCCTCTACACTAATTAGGAAGCAAGGTCAGCATCTAAACTTATTTAGGAAGCACAATCTGCGCCTCCTTCCCTTTCTGAGAGCAAACTGGGCGCACCAACTTCCTTCAGCAGTGCATTTTCGCGCAGCCTTCCTTCTGAAGCCGAAAAGCGCGATTCTTTCCTTTTCAGACACATCTTGGACAGAAAATACCTCTTGGGCAGTAAGTATGACCTAGGGCAACACTTTTCAACTATAAAAAGCCACATAAGAAGCCTCTACAGGGCCCCGAAGCTCCCCTTGGGAGACACCTACGAAATTCACATCTCTTCTTCTACCTTTCTTCTTTTCTTTTATTTTTGGTTTTTGTTTCAGCCATGAGAGGCTGAAACCTCTTTTCTAGTTGAAGAACAAGTGAAGCTTTAGTTGTATTGTGGATTGAGAGACTTGGACTACATTGTTTATCTTTTGTTATTCAATATTCTTGTGATTTCATGCTTAAGGACATTATTGCTTTGTTATTTAAGATCTCCATTGATTCTTTGTTGCAAGGTAATATATTGTTGGTTTGAGTGATTTTAAGTCCGAAATTGCTTGATTTATTCAACCATAAGAACACTTGGTGCATCACCAAGGAAATAACATGATCTAGTGTTGTCTCCATGCATGTGGGTGACTAGAATTGGTTCTCTCTATATCTTTATGCAATTGACTATTGTAAAAGGCCTAAGGCTCAAAGACGTTCTTTGGCAATTGTTAATTAGTAATTAATTGGAGGACTTTCCCTAATTGATTTAATCTTAAAGAGAGACAATGGATGTGAGAAGCTTCTTCAATCTCCAAGGCTAATTTATTGAATCAAATAAAAGAACCTAAGAGTCAATGATCAATCCCATCAACTAAAGTGAATCTGAATCTTCAACTAGAGTTTTTTTCTCATATTTATTTTCTCTTTATTTTATTATTCGCTTTATTTTTATTGCTTTCATCATTAGTTTAATCCCATCAATCTCAAAACCCCCCTTTTTACTTTACTTGCAATTTATTTTCATTGTCTATTTATTTTCTGTTTGTTTATTTGGTCTTGACAAGAAAGATAGGTAAGTATCAATTCCCTGTGGATTCGATCCTTTTACCACTGTCTACAGTTTTAATATTGTTGGTAGTTACAAAGGTTATTTATTTTGACCGGCTTCGACAACCGCTCTGTCAAAATTGGCGCCGTTGCCGGGGAGTTGATCTAACTTGTTTATTTTTCTTTCAGGACCTGATCTGTACTGCGAAGAACACTATCTGAACAAAAAAGAAAAAAAAAGAAGAAAAAAAAAGTCACCCAATCACACCACTCTTCTGAAACATCTCCATCGCACCTCTTCCATATTCAGCCACCTAACCTCTTCTGCATCCGGCCGCCGAGCCTTTCGCCAAAGGCACAGACACCATCGCAGATCTAAATCATGGATGAGGTAAGTATGTCCAATATTGATCCTCGATTGTCATATCTAACCTCTCTTTTGGAAAATTATGTCCAACAATTTGAGCGATCTCGGCCATGTGGGATGTGTGCACAAATAGGACACCTAACTGATCAATGTCCTATGCTTTATGAGAATTATCAACAAGTACATGCATTTGAAGGATACTATGGACAGCCAAGACATGATCCGTACTTTGACACATACAATCCATATTGGGGAGACTATCCGAACTACGACTATGCTAAGGATGACCAATACCAGGACTATCAAGGATATCAAGCCCAACCAGCACCTACAAGTTCAGATCTTGCCTCTGGCGAAATGGCAAAGATGATGCAAATGATGCAAATGATGCAACTGCAGATCGGGGAATTGACATCCGCAATGAACAGATCCGACACTCAAGGGAAGTTACCTTCTCAAACACAAGACAATCCCAGAGAGAATGTGAATGCTATTACATTGAGAAGAGAGGAAGAGCTTCAAGATGTGTGGGATGATGATGAAAGTTCACAAGTGCAAGAACAAAGTGCTGAAGAGAAACAACCAGAAAACTGTTTGTCCAAACAAACGGATCAAATAGAACTTGTTGTTGATTTAGATATCACTGATTGTTTGAGTAAAGATGTTTTTCATGTAAATCAAGATGATATACTAAATAATGATCTTTGCAGGAAAGAGAGCCAGAAAGAGCCAGAACTAAAAGAAACTGACTGTTGCATCCAACAGGTGGACTGCAGCCATGCACAGAATGAACAGAAGCAGATCGCACCACTTCAGCTTGGTGCGCAGATCAGCCTTGCGCAGACCAAAACCACCACCTTTCGGCTCCCGAACTTCACCACCTTTTGGAAGCCGAACTTCACCACCATTCGGCCGCCGAACCTCACACTTCAGCTTCCAATGCAGAACAGTCCTCTTCCACCTCCCTTTCAGGTAAGTCCTGCACAGAAGGAGCAAACTGAATCCAATTCAGCCATTCCTCCATCGCAGAAAGCCCATGCACACAATGAACTAGTGGAAATCCAAGATCCAAAACCAAAGGAGCATGTAGATCTATGCCTGCCCAAACCGCCGGATAAGGTAGAGTTTGTTTTGCCTGAATTCAGTACTAAATTGCAGCTACCCATGGAGAAATATGAACTGGAGTTCAAAGTGCTGCCCAATCATCTCAAAAATGCAAACATAAGGGCAAGAGGCACACCTCATCTGAAAGAAGAGATGCTAATCATGTTGCTTCATGAGTACATGAAAGAAATAAGATGGGTTATGACCAAATCTAAAGGCATGCTACACTTTGTACTTAATTCTGTTGGGACTCTTTTCCCTTCCCCAATTACTTGAGCCTTGATCAAGTGGATCGCACCATGCACACCACACCCAGAGGAGTACTCAGTTTCCTTTGTTCTTTTATATTTCTTATACATTGAGGACAATGCATGATTTAGGTGTGGGGGTGCGGATCTCTGAAATTTTTAATTGTTTGCTTTAGACACATTTTTCCTTTCAGTTTGCATTTTCCTTTCAGTTTTTTTGCTTTCAGTTTGCGTTTTCTTTTCAGTTTTCCTTTCAGTTTGTGTTTGATCATCCACAATCTTCTTTTTGATTTGCTTTACTCAAACTGATGAACTATGTTGGATGAGCTTTCTTTCCATGACCCCATTGATGTGATAACTCTTTAAACTTGTGTTGAATCAATTGCAATGAGATATATTCATGTTTGGGAATTGCCTTTGAATTGAATCTTTGAGCTTGCCATGGTGAAAAATATATTGATGACACTCATTAGAGAGAATGAATTGATTGATGTGTGAATGAACTTAATGTGACTTGTTTTAACAATTGGTGTTGATTTGCCCAAATCATTGAGAAAAAGAAATTCAGAAAAGGCCTAGACTTCATGAGCACAAATTGAAAACTGTTCCAATGGTCAAAAGACTATGAACAGAGCTAGTAGCCACTTGGACAGGTGACCAACTGAGTAACTGGGGGTGGGTATCACCAATATGTACTTTCACGTCAAAAGGTTGGTGACTTTTTCAAGCAAGTTTAAAGTGCAAAAAGGCTGAATAAAGTACTTCAAGGTAAGGGCAAGTCACTCTGAAAGCTAGAATATGTCTTAATTGAACAAGAAAATGTGCATGTATGATCTCTCTCTTGAGTAAAACCAATCCTAGCCATGGTAAGTAAAGGGAAACAAGGAAAGAGGTAAGTAACCTTGATGCATATATTCTTTATTGCAATGCTTCAAAATAGGGGTTTAGAGTAAGAACTTAAGTGGACATAAAGGATCAAAGCAAAGAGAGCTTGTTTAACTATGTTTGTTTGCTTGAGGACAAGCAAAAGGTTAGGTGTGGGGGTATTTGACAGAGCATAATTTAGCCCACTTTATCATGATAATCTTGATGTTTATTTACACCTTTTCTACCTAATTTTGTGGTTTTAACCATGTTTTGCAGATATTAGGTGTAAAGAGACAATCTGAAGAAAATGCTCTTAAAACTGCCAAAAAGTGCCAAATATGGAAAGTTCCAGAAAAGGAAAGTTTTCATATATGGAAAGTTCCAAATAAGGAAAGTTTTCATATATGGAAAGTGCCAAATAAGGAAAGAGTCAGACAGCACAGTCAGCAAACTGTCCGAAATTCGAACTGTAGAATCTTTCCTGCCTTATTTAGAGCATGAAGCCAAAAAGGAAAGTTTTCAAATAAGGCAAGTTTTCAGAAAAGGAAAGTCTTCAAATGAGGAAAGTGCAGAGACAAAATCAAATAAGGAAAGCTCAGTCAGGAAATTATTTGAATTTCGAATCGCAGATCTTTCTTTCCTTATTCAAAGATGTGCACGTACTGCAGCAGTCAAATCTTCCAATTTAGGCAGCAAGATCTCATGAAGGCACACTTGCCTCTTCTGCGTTCAGCATTTAAAATTCAAACGAAGGCTCCACCTAAAAAGGAAAGATTGGACAGATATCTTTCCATCTCTGCACATTAATGACTACGCTCTCCTTCCTCTTCTGTAGTCCATGCGCACGCCACCTGCCTTCTGGAGACCAAGGCGCGCGTCATTCCTCTTCTGAAAGCCTTGGAACATGTCTCTTTCCTTCTAAAGCTCCAGCCACGACTTCTTCCTCTTCTGGAAGCATTAATGCATGATTCTTTCCTCCTTTCAAGCACAAGGTACGCTCCTTTCCTATTCTGAAAGCCATCCGCGCGCAACTGCCTTCTGAAGAGCTTGCAGTCCGATTCTTTCCTCTTCTGCAACAATATGGGCAGCCTCTACACTAATTAGGAAGCAAGGTCAGCATCTAAACTTATTTAGGAAGCACAATCTGCGCCTCCTTCCCTTTCTAAGAGCAAACCGCGCGCACCAACTTCCTTCAGCAGTGAATTTTCGCGCAGCCTTCCTTCTGAAGCCGAAAAGCGCGATTCTTTCCTTTTCAGACACATCTTGGGCAGAAAATACCTCTTGGGCAGTAAGTATGACCTGGGGCAACACTTTTCAACTATAAAAAGCCACATAAGAAGCCTCTACAGGGCCCCGAAGCTCCCCTTGGGAGACACCTACGAAATTCACATCTCTTCTTCTACCTTTCTTCTTTTCTTTTATTTTTGGTTTTTGTTTCAGCCATGAGAGGCTGAAACCTCTTTTCTAGTTGAAGAACAAGTGAAGCTTTAGTTGTATTGTGGATTGAGAGACTTGGACTACATTGTTTATCTTTTGTTATTCAGTATTCTTGTGATTTCATGCTTAAGGACATTATTGCTTTGTTATTTAAGATCTCCATTGATTCTTTGTTGCAAGGTAATATATTGTTGGTTTGAGTGATTTTAAGTCCGAAATTGCTTGATTTATTCAACCATAAGAACATTTGGTGCATCACCAAGGAAATCACATGATCTAGTGTTGTCTCCATGCATGTGGGTGACTAGAATTGGTTCTCTCTATATCTTTATGCAATTGACTATTGTAAAAGGCCTAAGGCTCAAAGACGTTCTTTGGCAATTGTTAATTAGTAATTAATTGGAGGACTTTCCCTAATTGATTTAATCTTAAAGAGAGACAATGGATATGAGAAGCTTCTTCAATCTCCAAGGCCAATTTATTGAATCAAATAAAAGAACCTAAGAGTCAATGATCAATCCCATCAACTAAAGTGAATCTGAATCTTCAACTAGAGTTTTTTTCTCATATTTATTTTCTCTTTATTTTATTATTCGCTTTATTTTTATTGCTTTCATCATTAGTTTAATCCCATCAATCTCAAAACCCCCCTTTTTACTTTACTTGTAATTTATTTTCATTGTCTATTTATTTTTTGTTTGTTTATTTGGTCTTGACAAGAAAGATAGGTAAGTATCAATTCCCTGTGGATTCGATCCTTTTACCACTGTCTACAGTTTTAATATTGTTGGTAGTTACAAAGGTTATTTATTTTGACCGGCTTCGACAACCGCTCTGTCACTTATCCACCTTTCTATCCACCTTACCCACAGTACCCAGCTTATCCACCCTCACCCTTCTATCCTAACCCAGCAAACCCCACCTCGGGGAATGCTGCACCCCCACCTCCACCACCTACAGAACTAGCAGCCCCAGTTGCTCAACCTTCTAGACCTAGCTCAGCCGGTGGGAGCAAGGTGAAGATGGCAGATTACCTTAAGCTGGATGCTCCCAAATACAAGTCAGGGGATGATCCCTTTGAGTACCTGAGAGTAGTGAAGACGATAACCGATGAGCTAGGGGCAGATGACAGCAGGGCCATCCAGATGGCAGGGTTCACTTTAAAGTGCAAAAAGGCACGGGAATGGTTCAAGTGTTATGTGGACCCGAGACTAGATGACATGACTTGCGAGGAATTTGCAAATGAGTTTGCTGGATGGGCTATTCCAGACAGTTCTAGAGAACTGAAGATGATTGAGTTTGAGCAGCTGAGGCAGACAGAACACATGAGTGTAGAGGAGTACACGGATAAATTCTTGGAGCTATTGCCTTTTTCAGGGTAAGCTCTAGATACAGATTCGAAGAAAGCCAAGAGATATGTTATGAAACTGCATTCTAGGTACTCCTCTTTGATTCAGTCAGTTGAGAGGAAAAGTTTCCACACTATAGTGGATATGACCCGAAGGATGGAGGCTAGTGCCATAATTGAGGGGTCAGTGAAGCAGTCAGTGACCCAGTCTTCAGGAGTTAAGACCCCAGGCAGAGGAGGGCCAGGTCCCTCTTCTTAGAGTTCAGTTAGCAAGAAGTGGAGTAACACCACCAAGAAGCCGAAGAAGAACAAGTTCTGGAGTAAGTTGAAATCTGGTCTGGGATTAGGCGGTGGCTCGAGCTCAGGCTCAGATGGTACAGAATATCTAAGGTGTGGGAAGCCACACAAGGGAGTGTGTCGGGCTGGGACTAATGCATGCTTCAGATGTGGACAGGAGGGACACATGGCTCGGGAGTGTCCTAGAGCACCTTTTATGGGTCAGCCCCAGCAGACAACTTCTGATAGTGTGGCACAGCCAGCAGCTCCAGCCACAGCTCAGGGCAGTGGCAGAGGTAGAGGGAGAGGGGCAGCCTCTTCTTCTGGTTCTCGAGGTGAAGGTCCATCAGCTCCAGCCAGGATCTTCACCATGACACAGCAGGAGGCTAACACATCCAACACCGTGGTGTCAGGTAATCTCATCATTGGGTGTTCTGATGTGTATGCATTAATGGACCCGGGTGCTTCTCATTCTTTTATTGCTCCGAGAGCCGTTGAAAGGTTGGGTCTGATAGTCTCTGGGTTAGAGTGTCCCCTATGGGTCAGTGGACCCAAGTGTGACCCTTCAGTGGCAGAGTCAGTCTGCCAGTACAGTCCAGTTTTTGTTGAGGGAAGATGCCTTTCTGCCGACCTTGTGGTTCTAGATTTGACAGATTTTGACGTCGTTCTAGGGATGGATTGGCTATCTACCCATGGTGCTACCTTGGACTGCAGAGACAAGGTAGTCAGGTTCAGAGATCAGAACGGGTCAGAGGTCGTCTTCAGAGGAGACAAGAGGGGTACACCTAGAGGTCTGATATCAGCTCTTCAGGCTCGTAGGTTGCTTAGGAAGGGATGTCAGGGGTATTTGGCTCATGTGAGAGAGCTTAGTAGTCAGGTCAGGGAGCCAGCCTCAGTGCCAGTTGTCAGAGAATTTCAGGATGTCTTCCCAGACGAGCTGCCAGGTTTACCACCTGCTAGGGAGATAGAGTTCGAGATAGAATTGATGCCTGGAACCCGACCGATCTCTACCCCTCCCTACAGGATGGCACCAGCAGAATTGAAAGAGCTTAAAGAACAGTTGCAAGAGCTGGTAGACAAGGGTTTCATCCGACCGAGTACCTCACCTTGGGGTGCTCCAGTGCTGTTTGTGAGGAAGAAGGATGGATCCCTTAGACTTTGTATCGACTACAGGCAGTTGAACAAAGTCACTACCAAGAATAAGTACCCATTGCCAAGGATCGACGATCTATTCGACCAGCTATTAGGAGCGGGTTGTTTCTCCAAAATAGATCTGAGATCTGGGTACCATCAGCTGAGGATAAGAGAGGAGGACGTGCCAAAGACAGCTTTCAGGACCAGATATGGGCATTTTGAGTTCCTTGTTATGCTGTTCGGGTTAACCAACGCCCCTGCAGCATTCATGGATCTCATGAACAGAGTATTTAGCCAGTACCTGGATCACTTTGTTATTGTCTTCATAGATGATATCTTAGTGTATTCCAGGAATGCAGAGGAGCATGCCCATCATCTGAGGTTGGTTCTGCAGACCTTGAGGGAACACGGCTTGTATGCCAAGTTCCCCAAGTGTGAGTTCTGGCTGAGGAGCATTTCATTCTTGGGGCATGTAGTGTCAGAGAATGGGATAGAGGTGGACCCCAAGAAGATAGAAGCTGTGGCTAACTGGCCTAGACCCACTTCAGTGATAGAGATTAGAAGTTTCTTGGGTTTGGCAGGTTACTACAGGAGGTTCGTTCAGGACTTCTCAAAAATTGCAGCTCCTCTGACCAGACTAACCAGGAAGAATCAGAAGTTTATATGGACTGACCAGTGCGAAGAGAGTTTTGAAGAGCTTAAGAAGAGGTTAACGTCAGCACCAGTGTTAGCTCTGCCATCGAGTAATGAAGACTTCTCAGTCTATTGTGATGCGTCCCGTGTGGGACTGGGTTGTGTGCTGATGCAGAATGAAAGGGTGATTGCTTATGCTTCTAGACAGCTGAAGAAGCATGAGTTGGATTACCCCACACATGACCTGGAGATAGCAGCAGTAATCTTTGCACTCAAGATGTGGAGGCACTACCTTTATGGGGTTAAATGTGAGATCTTCACAGATCATAAGAGCCTGCAGTACATCCTGAGTCAAAGAGATCTGAATCTGAGACAGAGAAGATGGGTAGAACTGCTGAGCGATTATGATTGCAAGATTCAGTATCATCCGGGTAAGGCGAATGTTGTGGCAGACGCCTTAAGCCGGAAATCACTCGGCAGTTTGTCCCACATATCGGCAGAAAGGAGACCAGTGGTGAAGGAGTTTTACAAGCTCATAGATGAAGGTCTACAGTTGGATTTGTCTGGTATAGGTGGTTTAGTTGCTCAGAGGAGAGTGGCACCCGTGTTTCTGGAGCAGGTGGCTCAGAAACAGCATGAGGACCCAAAGTTAGTGAAGATTGTCAGGACTGTTCAGTCAGGCAAAGATAGTGAGTTCAGATTCGACAGCAAGGGGATCCTCCGCTATGGGAGCCGACTATGTGTACCAGATGACATAGGGCTAAAGGGAGACATTATGAGAGAGGCTCATAATGCAAGATACAGCGTTCACCCTGGAGCCACCAAGATGTACCAAGATCTGAAGAAAGTTTATTGGTGGCCAGCTATGAAGAGAGAAGTGGCACAGTTCGTGTCAGCCTGCGAAGTGTGTCAGAGGGCGAAGCTAGAACATCAGAAGCCGGCTGGAATGCTGAACCCGCTACCTATTCCAGAGTGGAAATGGGAGAATATAGCTATGGACTTCGTAGTGGGGTTACCGGCGACGTCCAACAGATTGGACTCCATATGGGTGATTGTGGACAGACTCACCAAATCTGCTCACTTCATCCCTGTCAGGAGTGGCTATTCTGTGGACAAGTTGGCGCAGGTGTATGTTGATGAGATCGTCAGACTGCATGTGTTGCTGTTCCAATAGTGTCCGATAGAGGACTCCAGTTCACCTCCAGGTTTTGGCGGAGTCTGCAGAACGCCATGGGTACCAGGTTGGATTTTAGCACTGGCTTCCACCCCCAGACGGACGGACAATCAGAGAGGACCATCCAGACGATAGAGGATATGCTTAGAATGTGTGTGCTAGATTTTGGCGGTTCTTGGAGGCAGCATCTACCCTTGGTAGAGTTTGCCTATAATAACAGCCATCATGCTAGCATCGGGATGGCTCCATATGAAGCTTTATATGGAAGGAAGTGCAGGTCACCTGTTTGTTGGGAAGAGGTTGGAGAAAAGGCCTTGGCAGGGCCTGAGCTAGTAGAGATCACCAGCAAGGTGGTACCCATAATCAGAGAAAGAATCAAGACTGCTGCAAGCAGACAGAAGAGTTGTGCAGATATCTGCAGAAAGCAAGTAGAGTTTCAGGAGGGGGATCTGGTATTGCTCAAGGTGTCTCCTATGAAAGGAGTGGTTCGCTTTGGGAAGAAAGGTAAACTAGCCCCATGATACATCGGACCCTTTGAAATCTTGCAAAAGATTGGGAATGTGTCGTACAAGCTGGATTTACCTGCTTCAATGGAAAGAATCCATCCGGTTTTCCATGTTTCCATGTTGAGGAAGTTTGTGTCAGATCCGGGCAAGGTTCTTGTAAGCCTGATGTGGAGATCCAAGAAGATCTCACTTATGTTGAGCAGCCAGTACGGATCATAGACACCCAGGTCAGGAAGCTGAGAAACAAGGAAATCCCGATGGTGAAAGTCCTGTGGAACCACCACAATATGGAAGAATGCACTTGGGAGACACGGGAAACCATACTCCAGCAGTACCCTTATCTCTTCTGAGGTTAGTTCCTTGTAAGTTCGTGTGTATGTTATGTTGTATGCTTTGCATGTGCTAGTTGAGGAACATTCGGGGACGAATGTTCTTAAGGGGGGGAGAATGTAATACCCGGCTAGACTCCGGTATCGGAATTCCTACCGTCCGGTGGAATCTCGGGTGTCGGAGACCTCTAAAAGGGTAAAAAGCATGTTTTCATAAAATGTTTTAAGGTGTTTTATGTTTTTAATCAAGAAAGAAAATGAGTTTTTGCTTGAAAATGATCTTGGAGGAAGACCCAGGTTCGGCCGCCGAACATGCATGCGCTTCGGGTGTGCCTTAGGCCCCCGAAAGCATAAGTGAGGGGAGTCCAGGTTCGGCCGCCGAACATGGCATGCATGCGGAGGCATGTTCGGCTCCCAAATGTGGCCTGGCCAGCCACCTATAAAGGGGTCCCTTAGCCGAAAACGGGCGAGCTTTTTCCCCATTTTCGGCCAAGGTGAGCTCTCCGCCGTCCCTCATCGATCTTGAGTTTCTTCCTTCCAATCTTTCACGATTTTCACAAGTTTTCACCTTGTTTTGAAGATTTTCAAGTATAAAGCAAGTTTTGGAGCTTTGAGGTTCCAGAAAACTCAATCTCTCCCATCTCCGAGCTAAGGTCGTTTTCCTTGCGATCTTCAAGAGGTAAGGGCCGATCTTGAGCTCACTATATGTTTTAAACAAGTTTTATGCAAGTTTATGGAATAGAAATGCATGTTTAGGTTGTTTTGAGTTTATGGGTTTAATGTGTGTTTATGAGCAATATGGGTATGTTGATGTGTTGTAGTTGGGGTTTAGGGTATTTTGTGTAACGACCCGAAAATCGGACCGCCACCGGCGCTAGGATCCAGGTCGGCTTAAGGCCGCCGGGACCCGTAGCAAGCCTGACATAAGACCTAAAAACTTGTTCAATCCCATACATGATCAAGAATATACATAAAAATTTAAAACTTTTCTTTCATACATCCAACTCAACCTGGGCATACACTGTACATAGTCATAATCATAATCATGACCCCTCTGTGGGATCTCATCAATGCCTAAATGGGCGATATATCATGAGATGAGTTGGCTTTCATGAATATCATAAAACATCCATGATCATGCATTCAAGGGATACCTTATACATAATGTCAAGCACAATATCTAAACCTCAATATCATTACATGACTAAAACTGTACTTTTACATAACATTATTACAATTTATCATGTCCACGCTATCTATTACATACACATGACTTCATTACTCTTGTGGACCTCCTGGTCTATCCTGTACCTGCAAACATGGGGAATTTGGGAGAGGGGTGAGCTACTAGAGCCCAGTGAGCAGAATAATAAAACATTTAAAACATATGATAACATGAAATGCATCACATCACATCTAATCACATCAAGGATAAACTTGTCACCAATAGCCCTCTACATGGTCCAACTGTGCCAGAACATAGAATGGGTCCTGGTCTTTCCCTTACATAACATAACATAACAGTGTCCAACTGTGCCAGAACGTAGAATGGGTCCTGGTCTTTCCCTTACATAGTGCCAGCGAACGTAGAATGGGTCCCACTGGTCTTACATTCCGTACCGTACATATCACATCGTCATATCATAGATCGAGTGCTATGGATCATCCAACATTCATCCACATCATCATTTAAAATATGCAATGCAACATATTCGTGAATTCTAATGCAAGCAACCTAATTCATTACATGGCATTCATGATGCATGAATATGCTCAAACCTTGCAATTTACTTACTTTAAAACGTAAAGGTTTATTCCACTCACCTCTGGATAGCTCTGACCAGACACTGGGGCAACAGACTCACTGCTGGGGTCCTCGGTTCCTCGGGTCCGAACCTACACAGGTGGACTCAAATGAGGGACCAAACATACATGAACATAACTCTAAACTATTCCCCAAAAACCCCCTAAAACATCATGGAATAATCATGGAAAAACATGTAAGAAAGGGCTGGACAGGGCGCTTTCGGCGGCAGGTTCGGCGGCCGAAAGTCCCTCCAGAGCCGAAAGTCAGGCAGGTTCAGCGGTACCTTCGGTGGCCGAAACTCCCAGACAGAGGCGAAACACATGCATGTTCGGCGGCACTTTCGGCGGCCGAAACTCCCAGACAGAGGTGAAAGTCCTCTTTCGGGGGCGAGCTTCGGCAGCCGAATGCTGCCTCCACAAGAGGGTTCGGCGGCCGAAAGTTCCTTCGGCTGCCGAACCTGGTTTCTCCCCGAATGGCAGAAACTCAGCTCTTTCAATGCACATTTGCCTCCAAAACTTCTAACATGCATCTAACTCAATCAAATCATGCAAATATACATACATTGGGTCCTAGGGGCCTCAAACTAACTTAAACCCCAACTACAACACACAACAACAACACATCCAATATACATTGCTCAAAACATCGCATAAACTCAAAAACCTAACTATGAGCTAAACATGCATTCTACCCCAGAGATCTTGCATAAAACTTACTTTAAATATGAAATGAGCTTAAGATCGGCTCTTACCTCTTGAAGATCGAGAGAGAGACGTCCTAAACTCGGAGGTGGGAGATTTTTGAGTTCTTGGACGTCAAAGCTCCAAAACTTTGCTCAAAGCTTGAAAATCTTCAAAACAAAGTAAAAACTCATGAAAAATCGAGTAGGATTGGAAGGAAAGAACTCAAGATCGGTGAGGGACAGCGGAGAGCTCACCTTGGCCGGAAATGGGGAAAAAGCTCGCCCGTTTTCGGCTAAGGGACCCTTTTATAGTGGCTGGCCAGGCCACGTTCGGGGGCCGAACGTACCTCCGCATGCATGCCATGTTCGGCGGCCGAACCTGGTCTTTCCTCACTTATGCTTTCGGGGGCCTAAAGGCGCTCCCGAAGGCTTGCATGTTCGGCGGCCGAACCTGAGTTTTCCTTCAAGGTTGTTTTTATGCAAAAACTCATTTCCATTTTACTTAAAACCATGAAATACCTTAAAACATTTTATGAAAACATGATTCTACCCTACTAGAGGCTTCCGACATCCGAGATTCCACCGGACGGTAGGAATTCCGATACCGGAGTCTAGCCGGGTATTACATTCTCCCCCCCTTAAGAACATTCATCCCTGAATGTTCCTCAACTAGCACATAACATGGCATAAAACATAACATACATACATACATAGCACATAAACACATGGAGATCTAACCTTAAAAGAGATGGGGGTACTGCTGGAGCATAGACTCCCGTGTCTCCCAAGTGCATTCTTCCAAATTGTGGTGGTTCCACAGGACTTTCACCATTGGGATTTTCTTGTTTCTTAGCTTTCTGATCTGGGTGTCTATGATCCGTACTGGCTGTTCAACATAGGTGAGATCCTCTTGGACCTCCACATCAGGCTCTCTAAGAACCTTGCTCGGATCTGACACAAACTTCCTCAACATTGAAACATGGAAAACCGGATGGATTCTTTCCATTGAAGCAGGTAAATCCAGCTTGTACGACACATTCCCAATCTTTTGCAAGATTTCAAAGGGTCCGATGTATCGTGGGGCTAGTTTACCTTTCTTCCCGAAGCGAACCACTCCTTTCATAGGAGACACCTTGAGCAATACCAGATCTCCCTCCTGAAACTCGACCTGTCTTCTGCGGATGTCTGCATAACTCTTCTGTCTGCTTGCAGCGGTCTTGATCCTTTCTCTGATTATGGGTACTACCCTGCTGGTAATCTCTACTAGCTCAGGCCCTAGCAAGGCCTTTTCCCCAACTTCTTCCCAACAAACAGGTGATCTGCACTTCCTCCCATACAAAGCTTCATATGGAGCCATCCCGATGCTAGCATGATGGCTGTTATTGTAGGCAAACTCCACCAAAGGTAGATGCTGCCTCCAAGAACCGCCAAAGTCCAGCACACACATCCTGAGCATATCTTCTATGGTCTGGATGGTCCTTTCTGACTGTCCGTCTGTCTGTGGATGGAAGGCAGTGCTAAAATCCAACCTGGTACCCATGGCGTTCTGCAGACTCCGCCAAAATCTGGAGGTGAACTGGGGCCCTCTATCTGACACTATTAAAACAGGAACCCCATGCAGCCTAACGATCTCATCGACATACACCTGCGCCAACTTGTCCACAGAATAGCCACTCCTGACAGGGATGAAGTGAGCAGATTTGGTGAGTCTGTCCACAATCACCCATATGGAGTCCAATCTGTTGGACGTCGTCGGTAACCCCACTACGAAGTCCATAGCTATATTTTCCCATTTCCATTCTGGAATAGGTAGCGGGTTAAGCATTCCAGCCGGCTTCTGATGTTCCAGCTTCACCCTCTGACACACTTCGCAGGCTGACACAAACTGTGCCACTTCTTTCTTCATAGCTGGCCACCAATAAACTTTCTTCAAGTCTTGATACATCTTGGTGGCTCCGGAGTGAATGCTGTATCTTGCATTATGAGCCTCTCTCATAATGTCTCCTTTTAGCCCTATGTCATCTGGTACACACAATCGACTCCCATAGCGGAGGATCCCCTTGCTGTCGAATCTGAACTCACTATCATTGCCTGACTGAACAGTCCTGGCAATCTTTACTAACTCTGGGTCCTCATGCTGTTTCTGAGCCACTTGCTCCAGAAACACAGGCGTCACTTTCATCTGGGCCACTAAAGCACCTGTACCAGATAACTCCAACTGTAGACCTTCATCAATGAGCTTGTAAAACTCCTTCACCATTGGTCTCCTCTCTACCGTGATGTGGGATAGACTGCCTAGTGACTTCCAGCTTAGAGCGTCTGCCACGACATTCGCCTTACCCGGATGATACTAAATTTTGCAATCATAGTCACTCAGCAGCTCTACCCATCTCCTTTGTCTCAAATTCAAATCTCTTTGACTCAGGATGTACTGCAGGCTTTTATGATCTGTAAAGATCTCACATTTTACCCCATAGAGGTAGTGCCTCCACATCTTGAGTGCAAAGATTACTGCTGCCATCTCAAGGTCATGTGTGGGGTAATTCAACTCATGCTTCTTCAGCTGCCTAGAAGCATAAGCAATCACCCTCTCATTCTGCATTAATACACAACCCAGTCCCACACGGGATGCATCACAAAAGACTGTAAAGTCTTCATCACTAGATGGTAGAGCTAACACTGGTGCTGAAGTCAACCTCTTCTTAAGTTCTTCAAAACTCTCTTCGCACTGGTCGGTCCACACAAACTTCTCATTCTTCCTGGTTAGTCTGATCAGAGGAGCTGCTATTTTTGAGAAGTCCTGAACGAACCTCCTGTAGTAACCTACCAAACCCAAGAAACTCTTGATCTCTGTCACTGAAGTGGGTCTAGGCCAGTTAGCCACAATTTCTGTCTTCTTGGGGTCTACCTCTATACCATTTTCTGACACCACATGCCCCAAGAACGAAATGCTCCTCAGCCAGAACTCACACTTGGAGAACTTGGCATACAAGCCGTGTTCCCTCAAAGTCTGCAAAACCAACCGCAGATGATGGGCATGCTCCTCTGCATTCCTGGAATACACTAAGATATCGTCTATGAAGACAATAACGAAGTGATCCAGGTATTGACTAAACACTCTGTTCATGAGATCCATGAATGCTGCAGGGGCGTTGGTTAACCCGAACGGCATTACAAGGAACTCAAAATGCCCATATCTGGTCCTGAAAGCTGTCTTTGGCACATCTTCATCCCTTATCCTTAGCTGATGGTACCCCGATCTTAGATCTATTTTGGAGAAACAACCCGCTCCTGCTAGCTGGTCGAATAGATCATCGATTCTTGGCAGAGGGTACCTATTTTTGGTAGTGACTTTGTTCAACTGCCTGTAGTCGATACAAAGCCTAAGGGATCCATCCTTCTTTCTCACAAACAAGACTAGAGCACCCCAAGGTGAGGTACTCTGCCGGATGAAGCCCTTTTCTACCAGCTCTTGCAACTGTTCTTTCAACTCCTTCAACTCGGCTAGGGCCATCCTGTAGGGAGGGATAGAGATCGGTCTAGTTTCAGGCATCAACTCTATCTCAAACTCTATCTCCCTAGCAGGTGGTAAACCTGGAAGCTCGTCTGGAAAAACATCCTGAAATTCTCTGACAACTGGCACCGAGGCTGGCTCCCTGACCTGACTGTCTAGCTCTCTCACATGAGCCAAATACCCCTGACATCCTTTCCTAAGCAACCTACGAGCCTGAAGAGCTGATATCAGACCTCTAGGTGTGCCCCTCTTATCTCCTCTGAAGACGACCTCTGACCCGTTCTGATCTCTGAACTTGACTACCTTGTCTCTGCAGTCCAAGGTAGCACCATGGGTAGATAGCCAATCCATCCCTAGAATGACGTCAAAGTCTGTCAAATCTAGAACCACAAGGTCGGCGGAGAGGCATCTTCCCTCAACAAAAACTGGACTGTACTGGCAGACTGACACTGCCACTGACGAGTCACACTTGGGTCCACTGACCCATAGGGGACACTCTAACCCAGAGACTATCAGACCCAACCTCTCAACGGCTCTCGGAGCAATAAATGAATGAGATGCACCCGGGTCCATTAATGCATACACATCAGAACACCCAATGACGAGATTACCTGACACCACGGTGTTGGATGTGTTAGCCTCCTGCTGAGTCATGGTGAAGATCCTGGCTGGAGCTGATGGACCTTCACCTCGGGAACCAGAAGAAGAGGCTGCCCCTCTCCCTCTACCTCCGCCACTGCCCTGAGTTGTGGCTGGAGCTGCTGGCTGTGCCACACTACCAGAAGCTGTCTGCTGGGGCTGACCCATAAAAGGTGCTCTAGGACACTCCCGAGCTATGTGTCCCTCCTGTCCACATCTGAAACATGTATTAGTCCCAGCTCGACACACTCCCCTGTGTGGTCTTCCACATCTTTGGCATTCTATACCATCTGAGCCTGAGCTCGAGCCACCGCCAAATCCCAGACCGGATTTCAACTTATTCCAAAACTTATTCTTCTTCGGCTTCTTGGTGGTGTTATCCCACCTCTTCTTACTTGAGCTCTGAGAAGAGAGACCTGGCCCTCCTCTGCCTGGGGTCTTGACCCCTGAAGACTGGGTCACTGACTGCTTCACTGACCCCTCAACTATAGCACTCGCCTCCATCCTTCGAGCCATATCCACCACAGTGTGGAATCTTTCCCTCTCAACCGACTGAATCAACGAGGAGTACCTAGAATGCAGCTTCATAACATATCTCTTGGCTTTCTTCGTATCTGTATCTAGAGCTTGCCCTGAAAAAGGCAATAGCTCCAAGAATTTATCCGTGAACTCCTCTACACTCATGTGCTCTGTCTGCCTCAGTTGCTCAAACTCAATCATTTTCAGTTCTCTGAAACTGTCTGGAAAAGCCCATCCAGCGAACTCATTCGCAAATTCCTCCCACATCATGCCGTCTAGTCTCGGGTCCACATAACACTTGAACCATTCCCGCGCCTTTTTGCACTTTAAAGTGAACCCTACCATCTGAATGGCCCTACTATCATCTGCCCCTAGCTCATCAGTTATTGTCTTCACTATTCTCAGGTACTCAAAGGGATCATCCCCTGACTTGTATTTGGGAGCATCCAGCTTAAGGTAATCTGTCATCTTTACTTTGCTCCCACCGGCTGAGCTAGGTCTAGGAGGTTGAGTAACTGGGGCAGCTGGTTCTGTAGGTGGTGGAGGTGGGGGTGCAGCATTCCCCGAGGTGGGGTTTGCCGGGTTTGGATAGAAGGGTGAGGGTGGATATGCTGGGTACTGTGTGTAAGGTGGATAGAAAGGTGGATAAGGCAAGTAGGCAGGATAGGGGTTAAAGCTGGAATAATCCGACGTGCCTCCCATCGGATACCCTGAACCCTGTGGAAAGGGTGGATAATGGGGTGGAAAACCACACCCCGAGGCCTGTACGCCTCCCTGAGACTCCCCTGTCCCCTCTTCCTCCATGCTCACCTCCAGGTTCCCATCCCTCCTCTGGTCCTCTTCCATAACCTCCCTCACATCTGAAGAATTTCCTCCTCTATCAGTCCCCCTTCTGCTAGCATCAAAAGACCTTCTAGGGTCCCTTGACACTCTTTCTCTGTTTGCTCTACAAGACATTGCCCTAGGCAATGTAGGAGGACGGGCGCTCGTGCCCTCATCCTCAGGTGGCACTCCAGTCAATCTCGCAGATCGACGGGTTCCTCTCATCCTGTTTTCTGAAAAACAGTACCCATCACACAAACATTAGCATCATATGGTTCATGTGGGCACACATGAACCCTCATCACATATACATCATTCATATCATAGCATCAATGCACATGTATATAATCATGGCATTACATATCATCATACAAGACAGGACTCAACATCCTATCCTAGTGGACATGATCTTCCTATTGTGCTTGACCTTCTAGAACATCTATGAGCCCGACACTCTAGGTCCGATCCTATGAACCTAGGGCTCTGATACCATTCTGTAACGACCCGAAAATCGGACCACCACCGGCGCTAGGATCCAGGTCGGCTTAAGGCCGCCGGGACCCGTAGCAAGCCTGACATAAGACCTAAAAACTTGTTCAATCCCATACATGATCAAGAATATACATAAAAATTTAAAACTTTTCTTTCATACATCCAACTCAACCTGGGCATACACTGTACATAGTCATAATCATAATCATGACCCCTCTGTGGGATCTCATCAATGCCTAAATGGGCGATATATCATGAGATGAGTTGGCTTTCATGAATATCATAAAACATCCATGATCATGCATTCAAGGGATACCTTATACATAATGTCAAGCACAATATCTAAACCTCAATATCATTACATGACTAAAATTGTACTTTTACATAACATTAATACAATTTATCATGTCCACGCTATCTATTACATACACATGACTTCATTACTCTTGTGGACCTCCTAGTCTACCCTGTACCTGCAAACCTGGGGAATTTGGGAGAGGGGTGAGCTACTAGAGTCCAGTGAGCAGAATAATAAAACATTTAAAACATATGATAACATGAAATGCATCACATCACAGCTAATCACATCAAGGATGAACTTGTCACCAATAGCCCTCTACATGGTCCAACTGTGCCAGAACGTAGAATGGGTCCTGGTCTTTCCCTTACATAGTGCCAGCGAACGTAGAATGGGTCCCATTGGTCTTACATTCCGTACCGTACATATCACATCGTCATATCATAGATCGAGGGCTATGGATCATCCAACATTCATCCACATCATCATTTAAAATATGCAATGCAACATATTCGTGAATTCTAATGCAAGCAACCTAATTTATTACATGGCATTTGTAACAGCCCGGAAACCGGTACCCTTCCATAACGGTTCCAAACTGTTCGGCACTAGGATCCAGATCGGCTTAAGGCCGCCTAGACCCGTAGTAAGCCTGACATTCCTTCTATACATTTGGTCTAATCCTTTACATGATCACTCTTTTCATAAAATTTTATACCTTTAAATGCCCCAGGCTTACCCCGAGGGACTGTGATTAAAAACTCTTCTTTCATTTTTTCCAAGCTCAACGCATGCATGCTCTTATTTATTAAGCTTGGCCATAAAATCCTCTGTAAGACATTTCAGTCTTCCTTAAAACATCTTTTCTCTTTTAAACTTGTTCGTGAAAACATTTCATACATCATGAAAACATATCCTTTCTTGAAACGCATTGATCATGTACCCCTTATAGGATTAGCCAACCATAGACATAACATCACTCTATACATTAGGCAAAGCACATATCTCTACCATCTTTCTTAAACTCTTCCTAACATGACTCTATCGCTTTATAACATGGTCTTTCCTTTCATACCTTTTTCATTTCCTACTCGTACATCCTTACTTACATACCTTTCCTTTAGCATACATCATGTCCACAACTAAACTTCTATACAAGCATACATAACATAACATATCATTTCTTTGAACTTTACATCTCTTCACAACATATACATAACCTTATATATACATCCACACTATACTATTACATAACTTCTTCATCTTTGACTTCCTCTAATCATCTCTGATCAACTCTGGCCCTGCATACTGGGAATAGGGGAGAGGGATGAACTTCTAAATCCCAGTGAGTGGAATCCATAAAACCATTCATTAAAACACATGCTCTTATGTCATACTTCACATTACAATAATACGCATCAAGGAAGAAGTTGTCACCTATAGCCCTCTTCCTAACTGACTCACTTGTCTGAAAACAGATTTGTCAGGGCGATTAGGCCTCCTGACTGATTTCTGAAAACGTTTTGTCAGGGCGATTAGGCCTCCTGACTCGCTCATGAAAACATTTTGTCAGGGCGATTAGGCCTCCTGACTAACTTCCTGAAAACATTTTGTCAGGGCGATTAGGCCTCCTGACTAACTTCCTGAAAACATTTTGTCAGGGCGATTAGGCCTCCTGACTATATTGACTCAATAATATGGGCGGTTAGGCCTCCCTGCTCATACTCTTTATGCTTGACTCTTCCATTACTCTTTTCTCGACTTTTCATGTCATACTGAGGGCTAAAGGGTTATTCAACATTCATCCGCATACTCATCCAGTTATGCAATGCAGCATCTTCATGGTTCTAGTGCAACAACCTATTATCTCATGGCATTCATGATGCATGTCTCATGTTCGTCACATTATTATCTCTTCGTATTACCCATCCTAGCATTAACATGGCAATGATGATGCATGGATCATGCTGAAACATTCTTTAATTGAAAACATGCATAGTTAGTCCCACTCACCTGGAACCTCTGCTTTACTAACTTGGGCCAACTATGTACTGTAGCTAAACACCTCTCCTCAGATCAAATCCTACACAAAAGGACTCTTATGAGGTATTAAACATCTCTAGCATAACTCTAAAACACCTTCCCAAAACCCCTCTAAAGCCTCATAAACATGCATGAAAATTCATGCAAAGGAAGGCAAAACAGAGCACCTTCGGCGACACTTTCGGCGGCCGAAAGTCTCTTCCAGAGACGAAACTCGCCTACTTTCGGCGGCCGAACCGCTACTTTCGGCGGCCGAAAGTCCTATTATCTCTCCTTCGGGTGCACCTTCGGCAGCCGAATGTGCATGACAGATCCGAAAGTCCAGCTTCCGGAAGCAGCCTTCGGCAGCCGAAGCCACCTCCACAAGGCTTTTCGGCAGCCGAAACTCACTTCGGCGGCCGAACCTGAGTTCTTCCAGAACCCAGTTCATGCACAAACACCTCTCCTCAACCCTTCCTCACATACCCAACATGCATAAAACCTCCTCAAGACATGCATAGACCTCTCAACATACCCAAAGAGGCCTAAAACACTCTTAACCTCTAACAACAATAACATATAAACACATAGTGCACAAAGGGTCCCTAAAACCCTCCCATGCACACCCATGCTCATCTAACCCTTTCTTCCCATAAAACTCCTAAAACTATCCATAAAACATGCATAAAATGTAGAGATCAACCCTTACCTTGAGTTGGTGTGACCTCAACTCCAAAACGTGGAGCACCAAGCTTTGCAAGCTTCAACTCCAAAATTTGCTGAAAACCGTCAAAACCAAGTTAAAGCTTACTAAAACTTTGAAGAATCATGAAAAAACTAAGAAATCATGCCAAGGAGGACATGAGCTCACCTTGGATGGGAAGAGGGAGAAAACTTTCCTCTTCCACCGCCCTAAGTGGCTTTTATAGAGGAGCTGGTCAACCACGTTCGGCGGCCAAACATGCAGGCGAACCATGCAATGTTCGGAAGCCGAACTTTTCTTTCGGAAGCCGAACCTCAAGCACTTTCGGCGGCCGAACATCACCTTCGGCGGCCGAAACTGCATTTGTCTCCTTCGCCTTTTTCTCTTCAAAACTCAAAATCCTTTTTAAAACTTTTGCTAAACCTTTTGAAAACCTTTGCTTAAACCCTTACTGGCAACTCCAACATCTGAAATTCCACCGGACTACAGGAATTTCGATGCCTGAGTAAGCCGGGTATTACAGCATTCATGATGCATGAATATGCTCAAACCTTGCAATTTACTTACTTTAAAACGTAAAGGTTTATTCCACTCACCTCTGGATAGCTCTGACCAGACACTGGGGCAACAGACTCACTGCTGGGGTCCTCGGTTCCTCGAGTCCGAACCTACACAGGTGGACTCAAATGAGGGACCAAACATACATGAACATAACTCTAAACTATTCCCCAAAAACCCCCTAAAACATCATGGAATAATCATGGAAAAACATGTAAGAAAGGGCTGGACAGGGCGCTTTCAGCGGCAGGTTCGGCGGCCGAAAGTCCCTCCAGAGCCGAAAGTCAGGCAGGTTCGGCGGCACCTTCGGCGGCCGAAACTCCCAGACAGAGGCGAAACTCATGCATGTTCGGCGGCACTTTCGGCGGCCGAAACTCCCAGATAGAGGCGAAAGTCCTCTTTCGGGGGCGAGCTTCGGCAGCCGAATGCTGCCTCCACAAGAGGGTTCGGCGGCCGAAAGTTCCTTCGGCTGCCGAACCTGGTTTCTCCCCGAATGGTAGAAACTCAGCTCTTTCAATGCACATTTGCCTCCAAAACTTCTAACATACATCTAACTCAATCAAATCATGCAAATATACATACATTGGGTCCTAGGGGCCTCAAACTAACTTAAACCCCAACTACAACACACAACAACAACACATCCAATATACATTGCTCAAAACATCACATAAACTCAAAAACCTAACTATGAGCTAAACATGCATTCTACCCCAGAGATCTTGCATAAAACTTACTTTAAATATGAAATGAGCTTAAGATCGGCTCTTACCTCTTGAAGATCGAGAAAGAGACGTCCTAAACTCGGAGGTGGGAGATTTTTGAGTTCTTGGACCTCAAAGCTCCAAAACGTTGCTTAAAGCTTGAAAATCTTCAAAACAAAGTAAAAACTCATGAAAAATCGAGTAGGATTGGAAGGAAAGAACTCAAGATCGGTGAGGGATGGCGGAGAGCTCACCTTGGCCGGAAATGGGGAAAAAGCTCGCCCGTTTTCGGCTAAGGGACCCTTTTATAGTGGCTGGCCAGGCCACGTTCGGGGGCCGAACGTGCCTCCGCATGCATGCCATGTTCGGCGGCCGAACTTGAGGTTCGGCGGCCGAACCTGAGTTTTCCTTCAAGGTTGTTTTTATGCAAAAACTCATTTCCATTTTACTTAAAACCATGAAATACCTTAAAACATTTTATGAAAACATGATTCTACCCTACTAGAGGCTTTCGACATCCGAGATTCCACCGGAAGGTAGGAATTTCGATACCGGAGTCTAGCCGGTATTACAGTTTGAGACCCCTATGAACTTGTATGCTTGTTTGTGTATGATTGGGAGTGTTGTAGAATAGGTTTATGCTTGATTAAAGGTTTGGGAGGCGTTTATGCATGTTGGAGCTGAGTTTCTGCCACTTTGGGGAAACTCAGGTTCGGCCGCCGAAGGAACTTTCGGCCGCCGAAGGAACTTTTGGCCGCCAAACCCGCTTGTGGAGGCAGTCTTCGGCTGCCGAAGCCTGCCCTCGAAAGAGGACTTTCGTCTCTGGAGGGCAGTTTCAGCCGCCGAAAGTGCCGCCGAACATGCATGAGTTTTGTCTCTGTCTGGGAGTTTCGGCCGCCGAAGGTGCCGCCGAACCTGCCTGACTTTCGGCTCTTGAGGGACTTTCGGCTGTCGAACCTGCCGCCGAAAGTGCCCTGTCCAGCCCTCTTTTGCATGTTTTTCTATGATTGTTTCATGATGTTCTAGGGGGTTTTTGGGGAGTAGTTTAGAGCTGTGTTCATGTATGTCTGGTCCCTCATTTGAGTCCACCTGTGTAGGTTCAGACCCGAGGAACCGAGAACCCCAGCAGTGAGTCAGCTGCTCCAGTGTCTGGTCAAAGCTATCCAGAGGTGAGTAGAATAAACCTTTACGTTTTAAAGCGAATAAATTATAAAGTTTTGAGCATGTTCACGCATCATTAATGCCATGAGATATACTAGGTTGTTTGCATTAGAATTCACGAATATGTTGCATTGCATATATTGTTGTTGATGTGGATGAATGTTGGATGATCCATAGCCCTCGACCTATGATGTGACGATATGGTATGTACGGTACGGAATGTAAGACCAGTGGGACCCATTCTACGTTCACTGGCACTATGTAAGAGAAAGACCAGGACCCATTCTACGTTCTGGCACATTGGAATGTTATGTTATGTTATGTAAGAGAAAGACCAGGACCCATTCTACGTTCTGGCGCTATTGGATATGTAGAGGGCTACTGGTGACAAGTTCATCCTTGATGTGATTAGTTGTGATGTGATGCATTTCATGTTATCATATGTTTTAAATATTTTATTATTCTGCTCACTGGGCTCTAGTAGCTCACCCCTCTCCCTAATCCCCTAGGTTTGCAGGTACGGGCTAGGCAGAGAAGTCAAGTCGAATGAAGTCATGTGTATGTAATAGATAGAATGTGGACATGATAAATTGTAAAATGATGTAAAGTTATGAATAGTTATGTAATGTAATGATATTGAGGATTAGAGGTTGTGCTTGACCCTATGTGTATGGTATCCCTTTTAATACATTGTAACGACCCGAAAATCCGGACCGCTACCGGCGCTAGGATCTAGATCGGCTTAAGGCCGCCGGGACCCGTAGCAAGCCTGACATATAACCTGTGAACCTGTCAAATCCCATACATGATCAACACATACATAAAAAATTTGAACCTTTCTTTTCTTTTACCAAGCCCAACCTGTGCATGCATATAAACATATACATAAACATAAACATAAACCTCACATTGGAGCTCTCATCAAATGCTCCAATAGGGTACCTCATCATACACAAGCTTGGTAGAACATAACCATCATAAAACATCCTATAGATCATGTATCAAGGGGATAACCATACATATAGGGTCAAGCACAACCTCTAATCCTCAATAACATTATACATAACATGACTATTCAAACGTTACATTATAACTTTTTACAATTTATCATGTCCACATGCTAACTATTACATACAAACAGACTTTACTCCTGCTGACCTCCTGGTCTAACCTGTACCTGCAAACCTGGGGGATAAGGGGAAAGGGGTGAGCTACTAGAGCCCAGTGAGCAGAATAATAAAAGCATTTAAAACACATGCTATCATGTAATGCATCACATTACAACCATATCACATCAAGGATGAACTTGTCACCAAGGGTCCTCTACATAGTCCAACTGTGCCAGGGGCGTAGTGCAGGCCACACCTGGTCTTTCTCTTACATATATCATAACATACATGTCCAACTGTGCCGGGGGCGTAGTGCAGGCCACACCCGATCTTTCACTTATATAGTGCCAGGGGCGTAGTGCAGGCCACACCTGGTCTTACATATCACATCGTATCTCGTCATACTGAGGACCAATGGGTCATCCAATATCCATCCACATCAACATCAAGATATGCAATGCAACATATTCGTGAATTCTAATGCAAGCAACCTAGGATATCACATGGCATTTATGATGCATGATTCATGCTAAAATTTTCATTTATTAAAAGATAAGAGTTTATTCTACTCACCTCTAGCTAGCTCTGACACTGACTGAAGCAGCTGACTTACTGCTGGGGTCCTCGGTTCCTCGGGTCCAAACCTACACAAGTGGACTCAAATGAGGGACCAAACATACTAGAACATGACTCTGAAAACATCCCCCAAAAACCCTCTAAAACACCTCAAAACATCCATGCAAAAACATACAAAGGAAGGCTGAACAGGGCACTTTCGGCGGCAGGTTCGGCAGCCGAAAGTCCCTCCAGAGCCGAAAGTCAGGCAGGTTCGGCGGCACCTTCGGCGGCCGAAACTCCCAAACAGAGACAAAACTCATGCATGTTCGGCGGCACCTTCGGTGGTCGAAACTCCCCTCCAGAGACGAAAGTCTCTTTTCGGGGGCAGGCTTCGGCAGCCGAAATGCTGGCCTCCCAGGCGGGTTCGGCGGCCGAAAGTCCTTCGGCTGCCGAACCTGGTTTCTGCCAAAGGGCATAAACTTGGCTCCTCATGCACATTTGCCTCCCAAAACCATTCAAACATGCATTTTTCCTAATCTACAACATACATACTCAAGCATACAAGTTCTTAGGGTCTTCAAACTACCTTAAACCCCATTTACAACACATCAAACATCCACATTGTCCAAAAAACATAACATAAACCCATAAACCTAACCACAAGCTAAACATGCATTCTACCCCATAGATCTACTTAAAACTTACTTAAAACATGCAATAAGCTCAAGATCGGCCCTTACCTCTTGAAGATCGAGAGGAGAACGACCCTAGCTCAGAAAATGGGAGAGAGAGAGTTCCTTGAACCTCCAAGCTCCAAAACTTGCTCAAATGCTCAAAATCTTCAAAACAAGGGTAAAACTAATGAAAATCGAGAAAGATTTGAAGGAAGGAACTCAAAACCGACGAGGGATGGCGGAGAGCTCACCTTGGCTGAAAATGGGAAGAAAAGCTCGCCCATTTCGGCTAAGGAACCCCTTTATAGGTGGCTGGCCAGGCCACGTTCGGGGCCGAACGTGCCTCCGCATGCATGCCATGTTCGGCGGCCGAACATGAGGTTCGGCGGCCGAACCTGGTTTCCCTCACTTACGCTTTCGGGGGCCTAAGGCACACCCGAAATGCATGCATGTTCGGCGGTCGAACCTGAGTTTTTCTCCAAGGTTGTTTTCATGCAAAAACTCATTTTCTTTCATGCTTAAAACATAAAACACATTAAAAAATTTTATGAAAACATGGTTTTACCCCTTCTAGAGGTCTCCGACACCCGAGATTCCACCGGACGGTATGAATTCTGATACCGGAGTCTAGCCGGGTATTACATACATGATCTTAGATGTTTTATGATGTTTATGTAAACCAACTCAACACATGTTATGCCACCCTTTGGGGCACTGATGAGATCCCACTGAGGGGTTAACGCTTATGATTATGTTATGTATAGTGCATGCACAGGTTGAGTTTGGTGTATGAATGAAAGGAAAAGTTTTAAATTTTATATATGTTGTTGATCATGTATGGGGTTAAACAGGTTCACAGGATGTATGTTAGGCTTGCTACGGGTCCCGGCGGCCTTAAGCCGACCTGGATCCTAGCGCAGGTAGCGGTCCGATTTTCGGGTCGTTACAATAGGCAGTTGAACAAAGTCACTAACAAGAACAAGTACCCTCTACCTAGTATCGATGATATATTCGACCAGCTAGCAGGAGTGAGTTATTTCTCCAAGATAGATATGAGGTCCGGGTATCATCAGTTGAGAATAAGAGAAGAAGACGTGCCGAAGATGGCGTTCAGGACCAGATATGGGCACTATGAGTTCCTAGTGATGCTGTTCGGGCTAACCAATGCCCCTGCAGCATTCATGGACCTCATGAACAGAGTTTTCAGTCAGTATCTGGATCACTTCATTATTGTCTTCATCGATGATATCTTAGTGTATTCCAGAAACACAGAGGAGCATGCCCAGCATCTGAGGACAGTTTTGCAGACCTTGAGGGAACATGGCTTGTGTAATACCCGGCTAGAGTCCGGCATCGGAATTCTACTTTTCGGTGGAATCTCGGATGTCGAAAGCCGCTAGAAGGGTAAGATTTATGTTTTTGTAAAGGATTTTAGTATGTTTTCATGTTTTAAGTACAAAAGGAAATGAGTTTTTGAAAGAAAAGAGCCAAGGAAGAAATGCAAGGTTCGGCCGCTAAAGGTGAAGTTCGGCCGCCGAACATGCATGGCATTCGGGATCACGTTAGGCCGCCGAAGGTGGTCTGGCCAGCCACCTATAAAAGGCCCTAGTTCGATGAATGGATAAGATTTCTTCCATTTTCACAGACAGAGGTGAGGCTATGCTCTTCCTTGGGTGATTTTCATGTTTTCTCCAAATCTTTCACAGTTTTGATGAGTTTTTATGCATAGTTGAAGGTTTTGAGCAAATCAACCAAAAGTTTTGATGTTGGAGACTTTGAGGGAGAGTTTCTCCATATCTCCACGTTGGGATCGTTTATCTTCTTGTTTGTAAGAGGTAAGTGAAGATCCTGAACTTCTTTTCATGTTTTATGAAGGTTTGATGAAGTTTTTGGGTAGAGATGCATGTTTAGGGTAAGTTGAGGTTTTGGTTGATTTGTGGTCAAAGCATGCTTATGTGTTTCGTTGTGTTGTTTGTTGGGGTTTTAAGTTAGTTTTGGACCCCTTTGTGCCTATACTTGAGTAGATGCAGGTTGTGGATTTGTGGTTTGCATGTTTGAGTGGAGATTGGGTACGTTTGCATGAAGCAGAACAAGTGTCTGCCTTACTGGAGAATCCAGTTTCGGCCGCCGAAAGAGGGTTCGGCCGCCGAATATGCTAAGGAGGTGGTTTCGGCTGCCTAAGCTTGCCCAAGCTTGCCCCCGAAAGTTTGGACTTTCGGCTCTGGAGGAGGGTTTCGGCCGCCGAAGGTGCCGCCGAAGGTTAGGGACTTTCGTCTCTGGAGAGGACTTTCGGCAGCCGAAGTGCCGCCGAAAGTGCTTGAGGTTCGGCTCTGGAAGGGACTTTCGGCCGCCGAACCTGCCGCCGAAAGTGCCCTGTCCAGCCTTCTTTTGTATGTTTTTCTTTATTCTTTTAGGATGTTTTAGGGGGGTTTTGGGGAGTATTCTAGAGTTGTTCTTGAGCTAGTTTGGTCCCTCATTTGAGTCCACCTGTGTAGGAAAAGGACCAGAGGAATTGAAGAGAGCAGCAGTGAGCACTGCTTCAGAGTATTCAGAGTCAGCTCAGAGTCAGCCTGAGGTGAGTGGAACTAAACTTAAGGTTTTAATGTGAGAACTTAAATGCTTTTAGCATGTTCCATGCATCATAATATGTTGGTTGAGTGCACTAGAATACACTAATGTGACGCATTGCATTATTCTATGCTTGTACGGATCGGACATAGTTTTGGATTCACTAGCCCTCCGAGTAAAGTCCTGAGGAGCCCTGAGAGGGCCGGGCACAGAGTACCATAGGGTGCGTAGAGAAGTCCTGAGTAGCTCCTTCGTGGGCCGGGCACAGAACAGAGGGAATTTTGAATCTGTCCGTCTAAGATGGGTGATTTACTTGTGATGTGATGCATTCCATGTGAGCATGTTTTATTAACATGTTTTATCTGTTCTACTCACTGGGCTAGTATAGCTCATCCCTCTCCTTTAACCCCAGTCTTGCAGGATCAGAGTCAGAGGGAAGTCAGCAGGGTACAGGAAGAGTAAAGAATGTTGTAATAGCATAGTGTGGACATGTACTATTGTAAAGAAATGGTTTAGTATTGTATAGTGTAGCGTATTGTGCTTGACCCATGTTGTAAATCCTTTTTATATACATGGTATGTTTATGTGCTGTGAATGTTTTTATCAGTATGTGAAAAACCAGGCTTAACAGAGTATGAGTTGAACCCGTCTAGAGCAAGCTCTAGTAAGGGGTTTTATAGTACAGAGATAGTGCATGCACAGGTTAAGCCTTGTTTCAGAGTAAAGTTTTATATTTTTACAGAAAATGTCTGATCATGTATGGGATTTTACAGGTAGTCAGAGAGTATAGCAGGCTTGCTACGGGTCCCCGCGACCTTAAGTCGACCTGGATCCTAGCGCCGGTAGCGGTCCGATTTTCGGGTCGTTACAGCTTGTATGACAAGTTCTCCAAATGTGAATTCTGGTTGAGGAGCATTTCATTCTTGGGACATGTAGTGTCAGAACAGGGGATTGAAGTGGACCCCAAGAAGGTGGAAGCGGTAGATAACTGGCCTAGACCCACTACATTGACAGAGATCAAAAGCTTCTTGGGTTTGGCAGGTTACTACAGGAGGTTCGTACAGGACTTCTAAAAAATTGCCGCTCCTATGACCAGATTAACTAAGAAGAATTAGAGGTTTGTGTGGTCTGATCAATGTGAGAAAAGTTTTGAAGAACTAAAGAAAAGGTTGACGTCAGCACCGGTGTTAGCTTTGCCTACCAGTAATGAAGACTTCACAGTGTTCTGTGATGCGTCCCGTGTGGGACTGGGTTGTGTGTTAATGCAAAATGAGAGGGTGATTGCTTATACTTCTAGACAGCTGAAGAAGCATGAGTTGAATTATCCTACACATGACCTAGAAATGGCAGCGGTGATCTTTGCACTCAAGATGTGGAGGCATTACCTCTATGGGGTAAAATGTGAGATCTTTACTGATCATAAAAGTTTGCAGTACATCTTGAGTCAGAGAGAGTTGAACCTGAGGCAGAGAAGATGGGTAGAACTGCTTAGTGACTATGATTGTAAGATCCAGTACCATCCGGATAAGGCAAACGTTGTGGTAGACGCCCTTAGCCGGAAATCACTTGGCAGTCTATCCCATATTACAGCAGAGAGAAGACCGGTGGTACAAGAGTTTTACAAGCTCATCAATGAAGGGTTGCAGTTGGGATTGTCTGGTACAGGTGCTTTGATAGCTCAGATGAGAGTGACACCCGTGTTTCTGGAGTAGGTGGCTCAGAAATAGCATGAGAACTCCGAGTTAGTAAAGATAGCCAGAGCAGTTCAAGCAAATAAGAATGAAGAGTTCAGATTCGACGACAAAGGGATCCTCCGCTATGGGAACAGGTTATGTGTACCAGATGACGTGAGTCTGAAGGGAGACATTATGAGGGAAGCTCATAATGCTAGATACAGCATTCACCCTGGAGCCACCAAGATGTACCAGGATCTGAAAAGAGTCTATTGGTGGCCAGCTATGAAAAGAGAGGTAGCTCAGTTCGTGTCCGCCTGTGAAGTATGTTAGGGGGTGAAGCTGGAACATCAGAAGCCGGCTGGAATGCTTAACCCACTGTCGATTCCAGAGTGGAAATGGGAGAATATAGCTATGGATTTCATGGTGGAGTTACCGGCAACGTCCAACAGATTAGACTCCATATGGGTGGTTGTGGACAGACTGACTAAATCTGCTCACTTCATCCCTGTCAAGAGCAACTATTCTGTGGACAAATTGGCACAAGTGTATGTGGAAGAGGTAGTAAGGTTGCATGGGGCTCCAGTATCAATAGTGTCAGATAGGGGACCCCAGTTCACCTCCAGGTTTTGGCGGAGTCTGCAGAATGCTATGGGTACCAGGTTAGACTTCAGCACTGCTTTCCATCCTCAGACGGACGGACAATCAGAGAGGACCATCCAGACAATAGAAGATATGCTCATAATGTGTGTGCTAGATTTTGGCGGTTCTTGGAGGCAACATCTACCTTTGGTGGAGTTTGCCTACAATAACAGCTATCATGCTAGCATAGGGATGGCTCCATATGAAGCTTTATATGGAAGAAAGTGCAGGTCACCTGTTTGCTGGGAAGAAGTAGGAGAGCGAGCTTTAGCAGGCCCAGAGTTAGTTGAGATCACCAGCAGGGTGGTGCCCATTATTAGAAAAAGAATCAGAACTGCTGTTAGTCGGCAGAAGAGCTATGCAGATATCCGCAGAAAAAAGGTAGAGTTTCAGGAGGGAGATATGGTGTTGCTCAAGGTGTCTCCTATGAAAGGGGTGGTTCGTTTTGGGAAGAAAGGTAAGCTAGCTCCACGGTACATCGGACCCTTTGAGATCTTGCAAAAGATCAGGAATGTATCATACCAGTTGGACTTACCTACTTCCATAGAGAGAATCCATCCGGTTTTCCATGTTTCCATGTTATGAAAGTTCGTGTCAGATCCGAGTAAGGTTCTTAGTGAACCAGATGTAGAGATCCTATGAGATCTCACCTATGTTGAGCAGCCAGTGCAGATCCTAGACACGCAGATCAGAAGGTTGAGGAACAAGGAAACCCCGATGGTGAAAGTCCTTTGAAATCACCATAACATAGAAGAGTATACCTGGGAGACACGGGAGTCTATGCTCCAGCAATACCCCTATCTCTTCTAAGGTATGTGTTTTAGGTTGTTGTGTTTCTTGCTGAGATGTGTATGTTTGTTTGTGAGCATTCGGGGATGAATGTTCTTAAGGGGGGAAGAATGTAATACCCGGCTAGACCCCGACATCGGAATTCCTATTTTTCGGTGGAATCTCGGATGTCAGAAATCTCTAGAAGGATAAAATCATGTTTTTATAAATGTTTTTATATGTTTTTAAGGTTTTAAGTAAGAAAGAATTGAGTTTGAAAGAAAAAGGACAAAGGAGAAAAATCCAGGTTCGGCCGCCGAACTTGGTGGAGTTGCGGAGGCACTTTTGGCTTCCGAAGGTGGTCTGGCCAGCCACCTATAAAAAGCCCCTTTGTCCGAAAATGGGCGAGTTTTTCTCTCTATTTTCGGACAAGGTGAGTCTCCGCCACCCCTTTGATGATTTTGTGTTTTCTCCTCAAATCCTACAAGTTTTTAACAAGTTTTAGCTTGGTTTTGAAGTTTTTAAGTAAAGATCGAAGTTTGGAAGCTTGGAGACCTTCAGAACCCATTTTTCCCAAATCTCCAAGTTGGGTCACGTCTTCTCTCGATCTTCAAGAGGTAAGTGTCGATCCTCGCCTCCTTCGACATCTTAAGTAAGTTTTATGAAGGTTTATGGGGTAGAAATGCATGTTTAGGTTAGTTGTAAAAATGTTGGTTTAAGGATAAATGTATGCTAAAATGAGTTGCCATGTTGATGTTTGTTGGGGTTTAGGTTAGTTTTATGCCCCTATATGCTTGAGAATGTGTTTATGCATGTTGTAGAATAGCCAAATACATGTTTGGAAGGTTAGGAAGGCTTAAATGTGCATAAGGGCTGAGTTCTGCCACTTCTGGAAGAACTCAGGTTCGGCAGCCGAAGGCACTTTCGACCGCCGAACCTGCCAGTGGTAGCACTTTTGGCCGCCTAAGCTTGCCCTCGAAAGTTTGGACTTTCGGCTCTGGAGGGCAGTTTCGGCCGCCGAAGGTGCCGCCGAACATGCATGAGTTTCGGATCTGGAAGGAACCTTCGGCCGCCGAAGGTGCCGCCGAAGGTGCATGGCTTTCGGCCTGGAGGGACTTTCGGCCGCCGAACCTGCCACCGAAAGTGCCCTGTTCAGCCTTCCTTTGCATATTTTCTATGAATGTTTTGTGATGTTTTAAGGGGTTTTTGGAGAGTTGTTTAGAGTTATGTTAGTGTATGTTTGGTCCCTCATTTGAGTCCACCTGTGTAGGTTCGGACTCGAGGAACCGAGGACCCCAGCAGTGAGATAGTTGCTTTTCAGTCAGTACAGAGTCAGCCAGAGGTGAGTATAACTAACTAATCTCTTATTTCAAGAAATTAAATGTTTTAAGCATGATTCATGCATCATGATATATAATAGGTTGATTGCATTAGAATTCACGAATATGAAGCATTGCATTATTCATTGTGGGTGTGGATGGACAACATGACGACTCACTAGCCCTCTAGATTTTCATTGTATGTAATAGAAGTCCTGAGGAGCCCCACCGAGGGCCGGGCACAGAGCTTATTGTATGTAACAGAAGTCCTGAGGAGCTCCTTCGAGGGCCGGACACAGAGTAGAGGGAATTTTGGGTCAGTCCATTCATGATGTGACTTAACTGTATTGTGATGCATTCCATGAAAGCATGTTTTATATTAATGTTTTATTGTTCTGCTCACTGGGCTCTTTTAGCTCACCCCCTCCCTTAACCCCCAGGCTTGCAGGTTCAGGATAGACCGGGGAGTCTTCGAGGCTAAAGGTTGTTTATGTAATAGTTTAGTGTGGACATGATTTGTGAAATGTTATAAAGTGTAATGAAATGTAAAGATATGAGTATTAGTATTATGCTTGGCCCTATGGTCTGTTGTAATCCCTTTTTTACATGATCTATTTTTTATCATTATTTTAATGATATTGGTGTTGAACCAAGCTTGTCTTATGAGATGTTGACCCAGCTAGAGCATTTGATGAGGGCTCTAGTATAGGATTATATGTGACAGGTATAATGTATGCGAGACATGCTTGGTATATGGAAAAGTTTAAAATTTTTATGTAAATGTTTGATCATATATGGGATTTTACCAGGTATACAGGTTGCATGTTAGGCTTGCTACGGGTCCCGGCGACCTTAAGTCGATCTGGATCCTAGCGCCGGTAGCGGTTCGGTTTTTGGATCGTTACACCAAGTCCTTTCTGATGCATTTCATAATTGTTGGATCCAAGTCTTATTTTCATCATCAGACTTTCATTGTCTCAAATGTATATGTACACTAGGTACAAAAATTAGGAATTTACATAGAAAAAGCTCCTTTAAACTGTTTGGAAAAGCCTATCCAG
The DNA here is from genome assembly GCF_001659605.2 of Manihot esculenta. Classification (NCBI taxonomy): domain Eukaryota; kingdom Viridiplantae; phylum Streptophyta; class Magnoliopsida; order Malpighiales; family Euphorbiaceae; genus Manihot; species Manihot esculenta. The sequence goes on from NC_035168.2 coordinate 13,449,148, forward strand.
CAAACTTGTTAGCAAATTATTCCTAGAAAAAGCTCTCAAGCTTTGGTTTTATGTAACTCTTAAACCAATCCTTTCATTTTTGCATTTCAGAGTAAACTCTATTATCTGAATGGCTATGCTATCATTTGTTTTCAGTTCATCTATAATCATTTTTATTGTCTTAATTTACTCAAATGAGTCATCTTCCTCCTTATACTTTAGAACATCCAACTTCCAATAATCTATCATCTTGAATTTACTTCCTCTCTCCTCCTATAGGGTTGGTTCTTTGTGGCCGAGTTTCAGAAATAAACTGCTTTTATGAGGGGAGGTGATGGTGGTGGTGGAACTGCACCCTTTGAGTTAGGGTTCATTGGGTTTTGACGGTATAATAAGTGTGCATACATTGTTTAAAATGGATATGGAGAGCAAAATGGTGGGTAAAGCATGTATAATGACATTGAGTGAAAGCTAGGATAATTCAAATAAACTTCCATCACATACTTATGTCCTTCAGGATAGCACTGGTATGAGAAAAAAAAAACTAACTATGAGGCCTAAGCACCTCCTTCTAACTATCATCTACTGACATCCTTCCTGAATATGTTTTTCATTTTTCCACATTGAAAGACCTTTTAGAATCCCTTTATGCTTCTTCCCTGTTACTTCTACTAATACGACTCTTGCTAGGAGAGAAAGGGGAGAGACATATATATCCTTCTTCTCAGATAGGACATCGATCAATCTTGCAGACGACGTGAGCCACATATCCTTACTTTTGAAAGGAAACATCAAAATACTAGCAACACATGGTTCATGTGGGCACACATGAACCTAAAGCAAAACAACATATTAATTTATATGCATATAGATGAGTTCATGCCATTATATCAAAGCATGTGAATAAGACATGACTTTCTATCCTATCTTAATTGACATTTATTTTTATAATTGTGCTTACTCTCTAACATTGATGAGCTTATAACTCTAGGTTCCACCATATAAACTTAGAACTTTGATATCAATATATAACAACCCCAATTTGGGATCATTATCAACATTAGAGTGTATATAGACTTAAGGTCTCTGGAAACCGTAACAAACCTATAACTTGCATATGGTGAAATCTCATATAATCTCATAAATGTGTATACAATATTATCAACATATTAAACTCAAGCATGTATTAAAACATTTTAATCATAAACATATATCAGGAGCCCTCATCAAATGCTTCATACATACATTATACATGCCTTCACGTTTATAACATAACCATTTGCTTGAACTTTACATACATAAGGAGACCATATGAAAAATAGGATTAAAAAAACAAAGACTTTAGGCATAGTGCAATTTTTAAACCATAGTTTAAGTATAACCTACTATAGAGATTCTATTACATGTATAATTAAATTCCCATAGGCCCTTTGCTCCTATGCTCCTAAACCTACAAACCTAGGGTTAGGGAGAAGGGATAAGCTATACCAAATAGCCCATTGAGTAGAATATAAAATATTTCTATTTAAATTTAAGTTGAATGCCTCATGTATGCTACGTAACACAAATAGTTTAAAATAAGGTAGTTCATCAGTAGCCTTTTAATCATTCAATATGTCTAACTCTTATTGAAGCTCCTAAAGACTTTCCCTTAACATATAGCATAATGTTCCATAGTGTTAAGTACATAGAATAGGTCTCAACCTAGACTTTCACTTAATAAAATGCTAAAGGCATAGAATAGGCCTTGACCACTTCCCCATCTGTCATATTATTAGCATAAACATACACTACTAGTGGGACATCTAAGATCTATCGTTCACCAATAATAAATTTATGCAGTATAATTCATGAATCCTAAAATAAATATGGTATTCATGATGCATGATTATGCTATTTTCATTTCATTTAATTTAAATTAAAACTAGATTTAGTTCTACTCACCTCTTATGACTCAAAGTACTTTGTTCACTTGTAATTGTCTTACTATTGCCCTCTTTGTTTTTTCAAGTCTGGGTCTACATAGATAGACTCGAATAAGGGACTAAACATAAATTTTAAACATACTAAAACACCCCTAAAATTACCTAAGCAACCTATGAAGGATGTCAATAAAAACATATAGAAAAAGCACTAAAAAACATTAGACATTAAACTTTTGGCGATACTTTTAGCAGCCTAATATCCCTATACAAAGTTGAAGGACCAAGTTTAGATGACACCTTAGACTGTGACATTCGGTTTTGAAAAAGCTTCATCTTTGGTGGCTAGAGTTACCTTTGGTAGTCAAACCTGAGTTTTGACAGAACGCCAAAACTCAATTCTGCTCATTTTTAAACAACCTCAAATTGAATATATTAATACCATTCTTACTCAAACCTTTCATAAAATAGTTGAAAAGCTTCAAAGTAGCTCAATAACAACATAAGCGTTAATATGTGACATGCATTTAAGTGGGATTTCATCCAAGGGCCTTTATCAACTCATGTTCAACTAAAAAAGAAGCATAAAATGGTATTTCCAAAATCATTTTCCTACCCTTAATAAGCATGTGCATAAGAGAAGAAAATATTAAAGTAACTAAACTTGACTTAAAGAAAAAAAATCAAAGAAATAAAAATATGGAGGTTGAAAGGATGAAATTTTTTAACATTCAAACACTTTAAATCGATTCTTTAAATCTTAAAAACCAATCATAAACCACTAAAATTTGGTTGATTTTCATTTAAAGAAACTAGATATTCAGAAGGAAGGGTAAGCTTTTACCTCTCACCAAAATGTGAAGAATTTCCTCCCATGTTCAACTTAGAGGTGCTTTTAATAGGTGGCCAATTAAAATCACTTTCGATGACTAAAGAAGATTGTTATTTAAAAATTATATTTTATAAATAAAACACATTTGAATTACATTTGTCCCTTAATAAGCATGTGCATAAGAGAAGAAAATATTAAAGTAACTAAACTTGACTTAAAGAAAAAAAATCAAAGAAATAAAAATATGGAGGTTAAGAGGATGAAATTTTTTAACATTCAAACACTTTAAATCGGTTCTTCAAATCTTAAAAACCAATCATAAACCACTAAAATTTGGGTGATTTTCATTTAAAGAAACTAGATATTTAGAAGAAAGGGTAAGCTTTTACCTCTCACCAAAATGTGAAGAATTTGCTCCCATGTTCAACTTAGAGGTGCTTTTAATAGGTGGCCAATTAAAATCACTTTCGATGACTAAAGAAGATTGTTATTTAAAAATTATATTTTATAAATAAAACACATTTGAATTACATTTGTGATATTACTATTTTATCTTGCTTAAGATTCTCGATCTCAAGATTTTGGATTCCAATCGAGATTTCATCAAGAATTAGAGATTGCAACTTTAAAATATAGGTACACTTTAAGTGATTTTATGGTTCAACACAAAGTCAAATGGGAAAAGTTAATAGCATAAGTTAGTTTATTGTAACTATATCAAATGATAGTCCAAGTATACATTAAGGCAGTTTTATATTATGTTATATGTTTCCAAGTGTAATGTTATTTTAATTAGTATATATAAGAATGGAAATACAAATTAATTTTTGTGAAGGAAATTAGTGTCCAATCTGAGTGATCCCTCATTTAGTTTATCAGACTTTTTAACTCCATATATATTGCCTAAAATAAAGAATTTGAGGATGTAATCATAAAATTTTCCCTCTTTCTTCTAATAGTGATGAGTTTCTAATTTCTGATTGTATGCATTTGGAGTAGATAGGACAAAAGTTATAGAAGTGATACCATAATGGAATATATGATAAAAATATCAAATCCACCCCATTTTAAACCTTTTTTTTTTCTTGAGAAAACTTATCTTCAAAATGATAGCAAATAAAAGTTAACAAGGATGAGCATACATTTTAGGCTAAATTTTATCTCACATTTTTTTTTTATAGAATACTGATTCTTCTCAAGGTGCAGGTGCAATTGTTTTCCTTATGTGGTTTTCATTAGAGGAGCTACAATCGGATATATGTGATTATTAATTCAAGAGGTTGCTAATGTGCAATGGAGTGCAAGGATATATGCTTATATCAAGGACTTATTTTTGCTCATTTTTCATACTATAGCAGCAATAAGCATCTTTTAATCCTTAGATTTTTGGGGTTGTATTATGATGTGACTAATTAAGTGCATTTTATTTTATTATCCTTACTCAAACACTAGTAGCATCTATATCTCTTTTTTGTTCTTATTGTTTAATTATATGGTAGTTGGTACATCTTATGCAAGACTAATATGTCTCTTGAGAAAATTATGTAGGTTTTACCGTATAGGACACAAGGGGATAATCTATCTTTTTCATGTGACATATAAATATGTCTACTATAATAATTGAAATTTTTGCAGGTTAGAGTCTCATTTATCCTTAGTGAAATTATTGTAATGATAGCATTAAGTAATCCACAACAAGTGAATATTTGATTCAAGGATCTAGTAGCATTCTTTTTTTCACAGTTTATTAGGTTTGTTCATAAATTGGTTTATCCATTAAATCAAGTTACCATGCTAGTTCATGATGTTGTGGTTATATCCTTTTTGTATGACTAAGTTTAGTATTTTTTTTGTGGTTGATATTGTTGGATTTTATTTTGTAATTGTTGAAATTTGAAAAATATACATCCAGAGAAAATAAAATGAACTTTGAAAAATTACTTTCTCATTATTATTATTCTACTATTTATTCTACTATTTATAGATGAATCTTAACCCATTTACAAGGAATAGGGTCAAGATTATAATAAATAAAACACAAATAACTAAAAGACTCAATTAATAGTAATGAAAAACTAAAAAAACTTTATTAATATAATACTTAGTTTCTAAGTAAACTTTTAGATTTTCAAAGATATGATAAACTTGACTCTTTATTTTTATTAAATTTTTAGAAAAATATCTCAACTTCAATATCCTTCTTGAGACTTTTTTTTCATGCAAATTTTTATCAACATTTTCAACTCTATAAATCTTCAAACCGATAAAACTTTTATCAAAGTTTAACAAGTTGAATTTTTTACTTGTAATAAATCAATTTGAATTCTTTATTTCTTAGAAAATAAAACTTAACTTTAATATGCTTCGTTATAACATGTTGGACTAGATTTCTTCCAACCCTAAATTTGATAATAATTTCCTGATCCAAATTACCTAGTTTGCTACTAAAGTGACTGCAACATACTTAGCTTCTACAGTAGACTAAGCAACAACTTCTTGCTTTTTCTAATTCTAGAAAAATGGTCTTGATGTTGCTTTTTCTAATTCTAGAAAAATGGTCTTGATGCAGTCAAATATATTATGTTGCCAATAATGTTTCTATATTCATTTACATAAACTTTTTCTTGCCCATATTCAATTGAAAACTTCTCATTCTATGTTAGAAAAGTTAACACAAGCTTGAGTAGCTTGCTTTTCTCCAACTTGAATTTCTTCAAAACGTCTTAAGCATATTTCCTTTTGATTAGAAAAATTGCTTGTGACTGTTGATAAACTTCTAAATGTAAAAATTGTTCATCAATCCATTTGCTAAAAACTTGAAATACGATATAGCTTTATTTTCACTCCTGAAAATTTAGAGTAGTAAATGAGCATCAATTTTAGCATACTATGCCTTTGGAGTCTGTTTCAATCTATAAAAGGCTTTATTGAGTCTTTGTAACGACCCCAAAAAGGACTGTCACCGGCGCTAGGATTCAGGTCGGCTTAAGGCCGCCAGAACCCGTAGCAAGCCTGCTATACTCTCTGTGTACCTGTAAACCTCATACATGATCATACATTTTATGTGAAAATAAAACTCTTTTCTGAACCAAGGCTCAACCTGTGCATGCACTATCTCTGTACTCTGTACTCATGTACTCTGTACTCTGTATCCCTGACTAGAGCTTGCTCTAGATGGGTTAACTCATACCTGTTAAGCCTGGTTTTCACATACAGGAAAACATATATACATATACAGATCATGTACAAAACATACATCACTAGGTCTAGGTCAAGCAACAACTATTACATCTCTTTAATATTACATGTCCACTCTAAGCTATTACAGATCTCTTTACTCTTCCTGTACTCTGCTGGACTGTCCCTGTACACTGTACACTGAACCTGCAAAACTGGGGTTAAGGGAGTGGGATGAGCTCTATAGCCCAGTGAGTAGAACAGTAAAACATCTCAGTAAAATATGATCTCATGGAATGCACCATATCACAGACAAGCCACATCAAGAGTAAACCTGTCACCACATAGTCCCAGTAACTCTGTGCCAGGGCGTAGAATCGAGCACCTGGTCTTCCTGTCATATATGTATATGTGTATATAACACCTGTGTACTTACCATTGCCAGGGCGTAGTCAAAGGCTCCTGGACTTTGCTATACCTGCCAGGGCGTAGTCAAAGGCTCCTGGACTTGCTATATGTGCCAGGGCGTAGTCAAAGGCTCCTGGACTTCCTGTCTGTGACTATTGGATCATTCAGCATTTACTCACATCATCAAATATCAATGCAATGCAACATAGTCGTGGATACTAATGCAATCATCCTATGATATCATCGTGATGCATGAGAGATGCTGAAAACATGTCATTTGGTCAATTCAAAAGCATTAAGTGTAGTTCCACTCACCTCTGGCTAACTGGACTGACTGACTTTGCAGGTTCTGAATCTCTGGAGCAGTACTCACTGCTGCTCTCTCTGGTTCCTCTGGTCTGTATAAGCACATAAAGACTCAAATGAGGGACCAAACAAGCTTATGACCAACTCTATTAAACTCCCCAAGAATCCCCTTACACTCACTCTAATAGTCATGCAAAGCAAGCAAAAGAAAGCTAGACAGAACACTTTCGGCGGCAGGTTCGGCGGCCGAATGTCCTCTCCAGAGACGAAACTCAAGCACCTTCGGCGGCCGAATCTCTATGTTCGGCGGCCGAACCCTTTCGGGGGCAAGTTTCGGAGGCCACAAGGCACTCCAGAGACGAAAGTCTCTAACCTTCGGCGGCACCTTCGGCGGCCGAATCCCCCAAACAGAGCCGAACATGCACAAGCTCGCGGGGGCAAACTATGGCAGCCTAAGCCACCATGCAAGAGGTTCGGCGGCCGAATGAACCTTCGGCTGCCGAACCTGAGTTCATCCAGAACTCAGCTTCAACGGCAACCCATCTCCTCCTTCCCTTCAATAACTCCAAACATACATATACCAATTCCTCAACACACATATACATAAGTATATGATCACAGGGGTCCAAAACTATCTAATAACCCCAAACAACAAATCAAACATAACACATAAACATGTATACATGCATAACTCATTAAAACTATCATTAAGAACCTAAACATGCATCTCCTTCCACAAATCCCCCTAAAACCTTCAGAAAACATATTCAAGAACATCACTTACCTCCTGTAGTAAGAAACTACACACTCTGAACAAGGGAAAATGGATCACCTCCTCTCACACTCTCAAACTCTCAAACGCGTAACTTTTGTTTCTCTCAACTCTCAACACCTTTGCAAGCACCTCAAGCTTCTGTATGATCACCCAAAACATGTACAGGTGAGTCATAGAGACGTGGCCATTCCATGGCAAGAATCTGAGGCCAACACTTGTCAAAAACCATGACTCAGCTCACCAGCCAACTCATCGTCGGCTGCCCAATCACATGCAAGACCATGCAATCGTTCGGGGGCCGAACTTTACCTTCGGAAGCCGAACATTGAGCACTTTCGGCGGCCGAACTTACCTTCGGCGGCCGAACTTGGCTACAGTCTCCATGAACCATTTTCTCTTCAAAACTCAAAAACTATAGAACTGTAAAACCATAAAACACCGCATAACACTTAGAAAACAAAAATCCTACCCTTTTATCGAATCCCAGCACCCCGGATTCCACCAGACAAAAGGAATTCCGGTGCCGGATTCTAGCCGAGCATTACAGTCTTGATCAAACATAATTTAGACACATTTTTTCTACTATTATTAGTACTAAATTAAATATTTTCTAGCTAGTTTTGTGATTTTTATCATATTTTGCAGAAAAGTATAAAAATAGAAGATTTGATGAAAGTTGGCGTTCGCAGTTCTAATATCAACCACAAAGAGATGGCTATACTTTGAGTCACATACCATAGAAGTCAGAATAGATTACCCTATGCAGAAGATTCTACACAAGCCGGAGTCGTCAGGGCGGTTATCCACCATGACAATAATACTGTCAGCCTAAGATATCAGGTATGTCCTAAGGAAGGCTATGAAAGCCCAATGCTAGCTGATTTTGTTGCAAAGATGACTCTGTCGTTAGAAACTTCAGGGTCCTCGGAGGAAGACACAGAGGAATGGAAGGTCTAGGTGGATAGAGCTTGCGGAGCCGGGAGTTTAGGAATCGGGATCCTATTACAATCTCAGACAGGGATAAAGCTTCGATATGCGGCCAAACTCACATTCAATTCCACTAACAATGTAGTCGAATATAAGGCTGTAATGATGGCTCTAAGAATCATCAAGGAATGAGGTATATAAAAATCTATTATTTTTAGTGACTTACAATTGGTTGTTAATTAATGCCAAGGACAATTCAGAGTCCGAGAACCGAACCTCATCAAATATGAGGAGAAGGTTTGGTCCTTGATGAACAAGATCAAAGATGGAAAGACAACTACAAACTTTGCCAGGTGGCCAGAGGCAACATCGAAGAGGTGGATCTTCTAGCCAAGATGGCAGAGGCGGGGGAATAGCACTTGACCCAACTATTTTAATTTGAGGAATTGCACACCCCAGCAACAACAGTGGAATAGTATTTTGTTAGTGTATTTGTCTTAGACCATTATCTTGGACCTTTTTGTATGTCCTTTTATTTATTAATAAAATAGATTTTATTATCATTATTATTTATTTGCATGTTACATAATAATGATTAACATCCTTGGTTACTTATTATTATGGTGATAATAATAAAATATAACTAGTATGATTATTGATTGATAATCATGAGATGATTATGTGTATGTTGATATAATTCAATAATCATAGATACTTGTTAAAGAACAATGAATTGGATGGATCCACATTGAGATCACTACATGGGTTATTGTTATAAGTGAATCTCAAAATAGTTATGTTTTAATCTTTTGACTTGAGATTGTCATAGTTTCCAATATAAAGACTGTTATATTTTGACATAACCAAACATTGTCTTTAATAAGATAATTATAAAGGTTATGATTGAGCATAATAGAAATTATGTAGAGGATATTGAACAATCAAGATAGAATTTGTCCCTGTCTTTGAGAGAGATACATTCTGGACCCCTCGGTAAGTGAGACTGAGAAATGTATGACCGTGCTCAAATGAATTGATAGTATGATCAATATCATTTGGTTTTATCAGTCTACTTAAAGATCGAGAAATCATAAGTTTGAACATTATAAGTTTGACATTGACCATGACTTATGTTCAAACTAGATATCGTGTGACAAAGGGATTAATAGATGACTATTTATTAGGCTTTATTAGACTATCGATCTTTATATTAATTGGGTAGTCATAATGTTTTGCTAGAGGCCGCTTATGATTTATGGATCTTGTGGGATTGAGTCTATTGTCAATTAATGTGAGCCTATTGAGTCATACACAAAAAAAGTCGTTGATGTGCTATGTCATATTAATGGGCTAAAAGCCCATTAGTATAATTAATAATAATAAAGATATTATTATTAATATTAATTATTTATTATTATAAGATAATAATATTTAAAAGATCTGCAGTCTATCTGTAACTGCTACAGATAAAAGATTTTTTCGTTTTCTTTTTCAAAAGAGACTTATCACATAGATATTTGAGTATCTGCGAGATTGTGATAGTTGGTTATGAACACAACTCTTTTTCGAAAAGAAGTGTGGGAAAATAAAAGGGAGATTTATAATTTAATCCCTAGGTATTACCATTATTAACAAGTTAGTCCCTGTATTTTTAGAAACCTATTAAAATATACTTATGTTTTCTTTCCGTCAACGAAATAGTCCTTCCGTCCTCTTTTCCGTTAAAATTAGATAAAGGAGGAGAGAGAAAATTTTTAAAATCCAATTTTACCCTCAAATAAAATCTTTTATTTAGTCCTTGGATATTGTTATTATTAACAAGTTAGTCCTTACATTTTCAAAAATCTATTAAAACGTTTTTATCTTTTTCTATATCTATTAAAACATCCTTATTATTTTTTTTATCAATAAAATAGTCCATATCTTTTCTCATATCTATTAAAACGTCCTTATTATTTCTTTTCATCAACGAAATAGTCCCTCCTCATCGTTTCTTTCCGTCAACGAAATCGTCCCTCCCTATATTTTTAGAAATCTATTAAAACGTCCTTATCGTTTTTGTTTGTCAACAAAATAGTCTATATCTTTTCTCACATCTATTAAAATGTCATTATCATTTCTTTTTGTCAAAGAAATAGTCCCCATCTTTTCTTTTCTCCTCCTCCTCCTCCTCCTCCGAAAAAGAAGAAAAAGAAGAAGGAGAAGAAGAAGAAGAAGAGAAAGAAGAAAAAGAAGAAAAAGAAGAAAAAGAAGAAGAAGAAGAAGAAGGAGAAGAAGGAGAAGAAGAAGAAGAGAAAGAAGAAAAAGAAGAAAAAGAAGCAAAAGAAGAAGAAGAAGGAGGAGAAGAAGAAGAAGAAGAAGAAGAAGAAGAAGAAGTAAAAGCAGAAGGAGAAGAAGAAGCAGAAGAAGGAGGAAGAATTGATGAAGAAGAAAAGGAAGGAGGAGGAGGAGGAAAATAATGGGAGGTAATTTAGTTTTTACTATATTTTTAACGGCAAAAATAGACGGAAGGACTATTTTGTTGATGGAGAGAAAAGATAAGGACATTTTAATAGGTTCCTAAAAATACAGGGACTGACTTGTTAATAATGACAATACTTAGGGACTAAATTATAAATCTCCCAAAATAAAAAGATTGAAAAACGAATAAAAGACCTTCTTTGAATCATGGGAGAAAGTGTTTTTGGTGATCATTTTTCTGGGTTGTAGATTGGGGAGAACATAGCTTACCCATTCGTTGAGAGAGCTAGCACTCCAGATGAAAACATTCGTGTGGATACCATAGAGGATGTTCGTTTCAGAAGCAGCACCATCAGTCCAGAATTGTCTTTTTCTTCAAGTCTAAAAGGTTAGTCTCTCATCCTTCCTTTCGAAATAAACGAAGCACTCGAATCCTGAAAGCCTGAAAGGGAAATAAAGATTTTTATTTTCCGTTACGTGTTTTGGGTTGTAGTAATCTCTGGGTTTCCTTACATCTTTCTCTATAGAAGAAGGGGAATCATTGATGATGCCAGTATACAAATTCTTGGCATAAGATTACCTTCGAGCCGATGAATTATCAGCCAAACAGATAATAAGGAAGTCTTCTAAATACGCACTAATTGATGGTTGGCTGTATAGAAGGTCTTCAACACATCCATGGCTGCGATGTGTTACCGAAGAAGAAAGCTAGGAAATCTTAAGGGATATCCATGAAGATGATTGCGGGAGTCATGAAGGAGCCCGAACAATTGCTCGAAAAGCATTTGAACAAGGATATTACTGGTCGGTGATAATGAAAGACACGAATCAGTTTGTCCACAGATGTCAAAGATACCAAATACATGCAAACATCCCGAGGACCCTAGGAGAGATGCAAGCGACCATTCGAAGTCCTTGGCCTTTCTTTCAATGGGGGACAGACATCCTTGGCCCATTCCCTAAGGCAATCGGATTAAGAAAATTCGTAATCGTAGCAATAGATCATTTTAGCAAGTGGGCAGAGGCTGAGGTGGTACAGTCCATCACCACCAACAAGCGATTTTCTTCATTAGCAAAAACATGTTCACCCGATTTGAAATACCAAAGATAGTAATCATTGACAATGGAACTTAGTTCGCAAGCTCTAGGTTCAAAGACTTCTGTAAGAAATGGGAAATTAACTTAAGATTTAGCTTAGCTTATCATCTCCAGACCAATAGTGTGACTGAGGTGACTAACAGGACCATCCTACAGGGTCTAAAGAAAAGACTCGACCAAGCCATGGGCAACTGGCCTGAAGAGCTATCCCACATACTATGGGCATACAGAACCACCCCAGGATAGCTATAGGAGAAACACCATTTTCTTTTGTATAATGGGCCGAGGCAGTTATTCCCGTGTAAATCCAAATAGGCAACTTCAGAACACAATACCCTGAGATATTCGGGAATCCTGAAGAAATGCATTTCAATTTGGACCAAGAAAAATTCCTACGAGAAAAGGCCACAATCAGAATGGCGGTTTATAGAAACAAGATGTCCAGAATATTCAACAGTAAAGTTAGGCCACGCGCCTTCAATATAAGGGATCTAGTCCTCCTTAAAAGAACAGATGTGACGGGTGGCAATATCAGGTCTGGTAAGTTGGGCGAGAATTGAAAAGGACCATTCGAGATTTCAAAGGTTATTCATCTAGGGTCATATAAGCTGACCAAGTTAAATGGTCAAGTTATTTTTCATTCCTGGAATATCTATAATCTGAGAAGGCTTTATTAATAGCATATCAATAAGATATTTTCACATGTGGTGTTCTTCAGTAACAAGGAACGATGGGATGGCCTCCCTCAAAGAAAGACTAGATTAAGCCATAAGGCAGTTTTCGCTAGGCTAGCTCACGAGGCAATTTTTGCCAAATCACTCGGACATCGGTTCCACGAATCAAGGCCATAAGGCAAATTTTAGCCAGCCAGGTTACAAGATAATTTTCGCTAGACCACTCGAGCATCGATCCCACAAATCAAGTCCATAAGGCAAATTCTAGCCAGACTAGGGCACAAGACAATTTTCGCTAGACCACTTGAGCTTTGATCCCACGAATCAAGACCACAACGCAAATTTTAGCCAGGCCAGGTCATAAGGCAATTTTCGCCAGACCACTCGGGCATTGATCCCTCAAAGCAAGGCCATAAGGCAATTTTAGCCAGGCTGGGTCACAAGGCGGTGCCTGTCAGACCACTTGGGCGCTGGTCCCACGAATTAAGGCCATAAGGTAATCTTAGCTAGGCTAGGCCATAAGGCAGTCTTTTTCAGGCCATTCGGGCATTAGTTCCATAAATCAAGTCCACAAGGCAAATATTCGCCAATCTAGGTCGTAAAGCAGTTTTCGCCAAGCCATTCGGGCATTGATCCCATTAAGCAAGGCCAGGGCATGAAACGACTCTCGCTAGACCATGAATTTAGGCATTGGCCCATTAATTAAGTCATCTGCGCCAGACAGCTAGGAAAGGCAGATATACCAACTCTCCAAAAGACAAAGGTTGAAGGCGTCAAACAAAGAACTAGATCGGATGAAAGATCCTTATTAACAAATCCACCTAGGGTGTTTTACGAAGGACGACAGTCCGTCGGGCCACATGCCTAGGTATTAATCCTATTTTTCAGTAACTATTTTATGACTAAACGGGCGTTAAAGAAAATATGCTTTAGCCCCCCTTTCGTTCGGCAAAAATAATGGCAACAAAGAAAGCACAGAAAAACGTGCGAAACATATGTTTTTTCATTATAAAACATTACAAGGAGTTAAGAAAGGAACTTGAATAAAGTCTCTATTACATCAAAGTCTCCATTACATCAAGAGTCTCTATTACATCAAAAGTCTCTATTACATCAAAATCCTTAAAAACTATCCCATCCTATGGGAGGAAGCTGATTGAAAGGCCATGAGAAGAACTGTCTCTCTAACTACCTTCCTGTCCTTGCCCTCGAAATCAATCTCGCATAATCCAATCCCCTTTGGGGGTTGCGACACTGAAAACCTATTATCGTCGGGCTGGTTGCAGTCCTCAACCAATGCACAGAGCTAAGCAGTGTACTCGCACCTTCAGGAAGACCACCTTTAGTTGCTTTTCGAAGACTATAATAATATCCTCCACATAGATTTAATTACCCTCAAGAATAGAAAAAAAAAAAAAGAAACCTCCATTCCTCTCTCCAATGAGAAATTGTTGTGAACCAAAAAGAAAAAAGAAGGGTTCTTATATAGTAAAGTAGTTGACAAAGCTTTGAATGTGACATAGAAGATAAGGCGACCACAGGCAAGCGAAATGACGCTCACAATTGAGATCATGCCACATGTGCTAAACTGGAAAAGCAAACGGTCACCTTCAAACCTAAATAGTTAAAGACCGGCAAGGAGACCTCTAATGTTACATAACATTTGCCCAAAGTAAGCTATGAGTTATCACCACAAAACAGGGGCCACGTGATGGGAATTTGACAAGTGAAAAACACGATCCCTCTACGGAAAGAGAGATCCGAAAATTTTAACACTCGGACCATCATCAAAACTGCCCTCCCCTGATAGGCCGAGTCTTGACAATGGTTACCGTTACTAGGTACATTTCCACTTTGCCTATGATCGTGGGATTACCTACCCATTAACTAGCGATATCCATTATCGAGCAGTCGGCTACATCATCACCGGATTCTCAGAAAATGTTATATTTATCTCTATCTTCTTATAGTATAAAAGGGAAATGATAACAGAGACAAATGTACATTATTCTCTAACACTAAAACTCTAAGCAATTTGTTGTATTATCTCCTTGTCATGATATTGACTTGAGCGTTGGAGTAGCTGTCGTGGACACTTACCAACTACCTCACATTTTCTTCTTTGCAGGTTCTAACATAATCTCATTCCGACCACGTCATCAATATAATCTCAACTACATCAATATATATATATATATATATATATATATATATCAAAATTCAAATAACATACCTTTTGCCAAAAGGAATGCTTTTGCCTAAGAGCATATAGACAATACTATTTGTTTTTTTTTTTCAGTTTTTTTAACTAAACTAACATTTGTCATGTCTTTTTTTTCTTTCAAAGTTTTAGAGTTGTGCCACAAACAATTAAGATTTATCAGTCTGCAAAATTTAAAGCTGTTAAGTTTATAACGGTAAGTAAATTTGGTCTTCCTATAATTATTTGGGCAATGTAATAGCTAAACTTATATATTTTTATTTTTATTTTAAATATGGTAATGTAGAGAATTAATTTATTACTATTTTTATTTTATTAAATGATATTTCAATACGCATCGTTTAATATGATTATGCATATATATTAAATATACTATTCTTTTTTTTTGAAATAGATATTGATGATCTGAGATCCAATAGAATAGGGTTTTACCAGGGTTTTTCTATTACAGAGTAATGCTTAAACTTTCTGAGGAGGGGACTCCTCTTTTATACATTGTCTTGCTTGCTGGTGACGTGTAAAGATCTCTCCAGGATTGGACCACGTGTCTCTGCCATGCGGATTCGGAAGTACTGGGGTATCAACCGCCTGCTCCATGCGTAACGGCCTCTGATTCTCCCCGTGCGTACGCCCGAGCGGATCTGCCAGGTTGTCTGGTGAATATTTTTCTGAATCCTGGGCTGGACCGAGAGTTGGGCCGGATGCTAAGCCTGAGTGGAGAGGGCCTGCTCCATGCGGACCGGGCCGGCTTGAGTGAGGAAGATGGGTCGAGCCCGGCCTTGAAGGTTGGATGAGCCAGGCTTGTTATGTATATTAGGTGTGTGGGCCTCTACGTCATGGGCCTTGGGCTGTGGTCAAGCCCCTGGTCCGGGGTGAAGGAATCCAGCAGTCATCAATTGCCCCTTCACCTTCTCGGCAGTTATTGCTCCAACTGTCGAGGGGGTGAATACCAAGAACTATTATGATCGCGTCTGTTCGGGTTCAGGTGCCTTAATAACATCCTTTCATCTTTCAGTCGTTGCGCAGTTTCTGAATTCTATCTGCTCTTTCCTCTTTCTGTCTTTTCTCTATTCTTCTTGTCCTCTGCCGCCTTTACTTTCTTATCATCATTATCTGAACATTTCCTTTCTTTCCTTTTCTGTGAATATCTTTTAGAAATCTGACATCATTAGCTTAGAGTCTAGTGTAGCTCTGCCCCGTGTTAAGTCCTCAGGCTCCGAGTATATATCGGTGCCAGCTTTTCTTCATTCGTGAGCCTTCTGTTGAAGCAAGAAATTCTTATTTTATCTATGACAGGTCTATCCGACGCCTTCTTCAAACAGATTGCCTTGTGCCCCAGAGGTTTGCCGTGATTGTGCTCTTATCATCTTAAGGGAGAACTGTTTCTGACTTGTCCCTGTTTTGAAACTTTTTGCAGTTCCTGAAATAAAAATGGGTCAGTTCACAATTCTTGAGAATTTGATGTTACCTCTAAGGCGTTTGGATGGTGCATTGAAGATCCTTCGGGTATGGCAATCGAAGAGTGGGACCATTCGGCAAGCTGCTGAAACTGTTTTACCCAGGTCGTCTGGCCGGCCTCCTCCTCTGCTTGTTGTCCGGGCTCCAGAGAAGTTCTGGGCTGTTGAGGGGTTCGCTCTAACTTCGCCTTTTTCCGCAGAGAAACAGGGAATTTCCTCGATGCCCATGTTGTCCTCTTTTGATATAAATGGGAGTGGCGCCGGTGCTCAGCTTGTTGTTCTTTTTGATGTGAAGTACCAGTATTATTATTCCCTTTGGTGTGAAGTACCAGTATTACGTGAGACTGGGATCTGCTGCACTCAGTCAGGTCTCCAGCGATTTCTTCGAATGTGTACTTCGCGACCTCTTCGGGGCCGTAGCCTCGAAGACTTATGTTTTTCATGTGTGGTGCATGGTCGGCATACAATATCTGAGCTTGTTCGAATGTACCGTGCATCACACTCGGGTAACCGAACGTTTGCCCAGGGGAACAGTGAGAAATGCTTATGGGAATCAACTTGTTCAGTTCCCCTATAATAGCGGGACAGATCTTGGCCTTTTCTGCCAAACTCACATTCCGAGCTGTGAGAATTCCTCCGGGCTGAAGACCAGAGTAGTAGGATAGGTGATAATGATGTAATCGTAGATGATGATGTATGTGGTTATGTAAATCCTTTAAGGATAGTCTTTCATCCCGTAGTGTAAGCCTTTGTAACGTGCTGTAATGTACTTTTCTTTTAATGAAGTTCTTGTTCTGCTCTCATGCTTAAGTTGTTCTCCTTTTATCATGCGTGAAATACTTTAGATTGCTCGCCTTATAATTTTAACCAATTGAGCTCTATCCTGCTTTTTCTCGGGCTGATCTAACCTATCTGCGAGCTCTAATGAGTTGAACTCCGGATCCACTTAGCCAACTGGGCTTTCAAGTTTCCGAACTGGACTGTCTGACCGACCTGTGAGATCGGTCTTTACTCCGATGAATTGAGCTTTGAGTCTCCTTCGTCCGGCCGGGCTCTCAGGTCATGTTGTCCGAGCTGGACTGACCGACCCGAGAGTTCTGTCTTTGCTTAGTGAAATGAGCTCTGAGTTTCCTTTAGCTGGCCGAGCTCCCAAGTCATGCTGTCCGAGCTGGACTAATCCGACCTCTGAGCTCGGCTCCTGATGAGTTAAACTCTAAACTCTAAGCTCTCAGCTCAGTATGGATCCGAGGTATCCTTGTCGTCTCTTTCCGATCTCGTAACCCTTGTTTTAACAACAAGTCAAATCTTATATGTATTCTACGTGATGAGTAGGTCTAACCTTTTTCATGCTTTCATCTGCTTGCATCTTTGAGTTTTTCCTTCTATTTCCTTGATACTTACCACGGATGTGGTGAAGTGGTGGATCTTGTGGGTTAAGTTGTCTTGGCTGGAAATCAGGTCCGAACAAGTTGGACTTGCCTGGGCTTTTAAGTGATGGGCTATCATTGTGGACCTGGCCCTTGATAGATGTAGACAAGCCCAGCGATCATCCTTTTGCCCCTTTACCTTCTCTCCGGTTATTACTTAACCGTTGAGAGGGTAAACTTTGAGAGCAATTAATGGTCGCGTCGCTCCAAAACAAAACTGTTCAGATCAACGTTCCGTCTCATCATTGCCTTTCATTTCGAATTCTTTCTGTCTTCCAAAGAAATTAGCTCTCTTCTGCTCTCTGTCTCCCTGCAACTCCTTCTGCTTTTCTCACCTTATTGCATTTTCAGGTACGCTTCCTTGTTCTTCCATGGCAAGTTTAAAGCTTCCTGATGTTTTTGACCTTGAGTCGCATATTACACCTTCCAACATAACTAATCACATTTCCCGGAGGCTTTTAGATACTCCGTTGTATCTTATTCGAGCACCTCTTCCGAATGAGAGGATAGTTCTTCCTTACCCTCGCCCTCCTGGTTTGGTGGATCCCCAAGAGGTTCGTAGCATAGTGTTTTTCCTGAAGCAGAGAGAATTTGGTCTACCGTTACCTTTTACCCCTTTCTTTGTTGAGGTCTTTGAATACTTTGGGGTAACTCCTCGAATGTTATCCCCAAATTCCATTTTATTCATGTCCTGTTTCGAGTCTATCTGTCTAGGTTGGGATTTCGCACCTACGGCCTGTCTGTTTGTCACTTTTTTCCGTTTGGTTAGGGCGAAGCAAAACTTCTATTACTTTTCCCCTCGTAATGGGCTGTCTCTTCTTACGGGCTACAAGGATTCTATAAAGGGATGGGTAGAGAATTTCCTTGTGGCCGAGTTAAAACTAGGGTCCTGCCGATCGTGGGATGTGGACCTAAGGTGGGGGGAGGTCTATCCGGGCTGCAACGATCTGCCCGAATTGAGTCTTATTGAGCAGGTCGGGCTGCTTCGGCTGACTTCCGTTGAGAGGAAGTATGATGTCGAGAAGTGTATGTTTGCGTCCAACCTTAGGGATATCCGGGACACGGGTATAGTGCTTTGTCCGACTATTTTGTTTTTTTTCTTTGCTCATAACATCATGAAGTATGCTAACTCTTTATAACTTCGTGTTTCTTGTAGCTTCTGAGGTTAAAATGGATGGCATCAAATTCCCTAAGAATTTTGACCTGTCTCGGGAGAACATGCATGCAATTTTTGATGCCTTTGGGGATGGGCGTTCTGTAACTGAGATTGCTGCAGAGCTGGCTCAGACCGCTTCCTCGAAGAAGGTCAGCCGACCTCCCGTCAAAGCTTCTTCTCGAACTTCCAAGCCGAGCTCTCGCAGCATCAAATCAGCTCGGCCGTCTAGCCATGGTGGGTCGAGCTCAACCTCGGCGCCTGCTGAAGGATCTGGATCCATTCCAGCCTCCTCAGAGGTCGCGGGGGGAACTTCCCTAGCTATTGTGGAGCAGACCCAAGCTACTGAGCGAGTGGGGCAGGGTGCCGTCCATTCTACTGAGGGGGTGTTAGGGGAGGAATTTAAGTCCCCTGTTGAAGACAAGGAGACCTCTGGAACAGGGATGGAGATCATCCTCCTAGAGGATCAAAGCCCAGAGGTTTCTGGTGAAGGTGCCCCTGCCCCTGTGAGGACTGAGCCTGAGGGATCTGAGGGTGTCCCCTCAAAGACCGAGGGTAAGCGTCCGACCCCTTCTGGGACGCCTGTCCCATCTCCTGCTCGTAAGAAATCCAAGACTGCTGCGGGTCCTTCCCCACCTCTTTCTACCATTAGGAAGGGGAAGGGTGTTTCTTCTGTTCCTTCGTTGTCCCCTACTGACAGCATTCTGGACCTGTCAAGCATTTCCTCTGAGTCTCCGGCCTCTGCTGTTGCCGCACTTCTCCGGGAGCGGATGTTCGGCGGGATAACAGAGGCTTCAGATCCTCGTCTTCTGGCCCTGACTGGTTACTTGGCCAGTTCTACCAAGGAGCAGGTGTCCTTCCAATCTCGCTCTCGGGAGGAGCTCGGATCTACGATTGGAGAAATGCTTCTGATGGTAAGTTATTATTTCTTTTTCTTTTCACTTCTCTTTGAGTTTGCTTTGTTTCTGTTCTTGACAATTGTTCTTCCGTACTAGATGTTAGGCCTGGTTATGGAGGTGGATGCCCGTGACCTCTCTCTCCGGGAGTCCGTGGACCGCCGGATCGAAGAAGCGCGCCGTGATGAAAACCTGACTGCCACCAGCGACGCGAGGGGCCACCTGGCAGCCGCCCGGGAGCAGATCCAGTCTCTCCAGGTGGAGTTACATTCTGCGCTGGAGGCCTCTAAAAAAGCTGAGGACAGAGCGGTTGAGGCGGCAGAGCATAGCAAATCCCTGGAATCAGAGCTGTCTCGTACTCGCAGGGTTCTCCAGGAGTCTGATGAGAGGGCAGCTGAAGTGGAAGCTCGTTGTGTAGAGGTTGTAAAACAGCTGTCCTCTATGACAACGGCCCTTCAGGAGAGGGATGAGGCTGTTGGCCAAAAAGTCGAGGTCCAGCGCCAACATGAGGCCTTAAAGGCTGATTTTGAGGGGCTTCAAGCTCACCTGAATGAGGTGAAGGCTTAGAGGGAAAGTGCCCTAGCCCGGGTGGAGGTCCTTGAGCAGGAATTGGGCACAAGTTCTGAACGTATCAAAGATCTGTCTTTATCGGCTGAAGAGTTCAACCTTCGCCAACAACAGCTGAAAAATGAAGTCAGGGCTTTGGAACGTAAATGTTTAGCCCTGCTTGAGGTGGTGAAGTATGTCGAAGGGAAGGCTCAGCTGAAGCGTGAACAGTACATAGCAGAGTATCAGGAGTCTGATGAGCTGAAGGTTAAAATTGATCAGGCCTGTGAAGCTCATCTTCAGGACTACAAAGACTCTTCTGAGTTTGAGGAATTTGTAGCCGAGGCTTGTGAAGAACATCTTGATGAGTATAAAGCTTCTAGTGAAATGAAACAGGCTATCTTTGATAAGGCCTACCGCATGTATGTAACTGGCTACAATCGCGGTTTAAGAGAAGCTAGACAGGCTCCTGATATTCCTTTAGCCAAGCTTCGTAGGCGCGAAGTGGATTCAGATGGCGAGTCAGTGCTATACGGGGAGGATGATTTCCCTTTGCCCCGAGGAGATTCTCGGAGGAACATAGACCGGCCAGCTGAGTCTTCATCAGGGGAATCCGAGATAGGGTCGGAGGAGGATGATCCTGATTCTGAAAAAGACGGCCTTCACCTTGGGTCAGAAGTTGCCCCTACTATTAATGTTGAGAGCTCTGGCCCAAGGGACACCGAGCTTCCTTCGGAGGTGGCTGTAAATAGAGATAATGCAGGCGAGGGTGTTCTTACTGATGTAAGTCCTTTAAGGACTATTTATCCGCCTGCCTCACCGGAGGGATAAATTGTAATAGCTATTAATGAAATATTAGTTTCCTTCTTGTTTTTCATATTTCTTGACATTTATCTCTACTTTTCGTATTCGTGATGTAAACTACATATTTTCATTCATAAGCTCTGAATTAATCTTAAGTTGTGAGCTTAGCTCTCAGCTGATAGTCTGAGAGATCAAATCTTATACCATTATAATCAAAGCAACTATCATGTCAGTTTTTGGTTTTTAGTTCTTCATTCTTGGTTGTGACTTCGTATATTTGGTCCGGATAAACTGACTTAGGCTTTGACTATAGCCTTTTTATCCTCCTAAGGATTTTACGAATCTTTCTATGGAGGGAGCTCAGCCTTTCTCTTTGGCCTTCGTATCTTGATCCTTTAAGGATATGAGTCTATCCGAGCTGAGAGCTCGGTCTTGGGCCTTCGTGAATATTGGTCTGGGCTGAGAGCTCAACCTTGAGTTTTGTAAGAATATAAGTCTATCCGAGCAGGGAGCTCGGCCCCCTCTCTCTTTTTTTTTTTTTTTTTTTTTTTTTTTTTTTTTACAGCTCTGGGCTCTTCTCTTTCCGAGGTCGGAATTGGATTTTATAAGTTGTTCCTGTGGAGAAATTTTTCCTTTCGGGAGGCTCTTAAGTCCTTCACCGACCTAGGAGATCTTACGGGATCCTGTTTTTCTTTGGATTTTCGGGACGACCTCGGGACCTCGCCGGTTGTTTTTGACTTCAGGAGATCTTACGAGATCCTGTTTTTCTTTGAATTTCCGGGATAACCTCGGGGCCTCGCCGGTTGTTTTTGACTTCAGGAGATCTTACGGGATCCTGTTTTTCTTTGAATTTTCGGGACGACCTCGGGGCCTCGCCGGTTGTTTTTGACTTCAGGAGATCTTACGGGATCCTGTTTTTCTTTTGAATTTCCGGGACGACCTCGGGGCCTCGCCGGTTGTTTTTGACTTCAGGAGATCTTACGGGATCCTGTTTTTCTTTGAATTTTCGGGACGACCTCGGGGCCTCGCCGGTTGTTTTTGACTTCAGGAGATCTTACGGGATCCTGTTTTTCTTTGAATTTCAGGGACGACCTCGGGGCCTCGCCGGTTGTTTTTGACTTCAGGAGATCTTACGGGATCCTATTTTTCTTTGAATTTCCGGGACGACCTCGGGGCCTCGCCGGTTGTTTTTGACTTCAGGAGATCTTACGGGATCATGTTTTTCTTTGAATTTCCGGGACGACCTCGGGGCCTCGCCGGTTGTTTTTGACTTCAGGAGATCTTACGGGATCCTGTTTTTCTTTGAATTTCCGGGACGACCTCGGGGCCTCGCCGGTTGTTTGTACAAAATTCAGGCTTATTGGCCTTACTGTCGCTTCGTCATCTCAGCTGGTTTTGTGCCTGGCTGAGGCCTTGTTTTATGTAGAACGTTATTCATAAAGACAATCACATTGTATAAACGATCTTTATTTTCTCATGTCTGTCAAAATACAACGTTTTTCTTTACGAATATTTCAAGGAAAATACCTTTTTAGGTGCTGGATGTTCCAAGCGTGGGGCTCGGGGTTTCCTTGCATATCTTCGATTCGGTATACCCCGGGCTTAACTACTTTTGTCAACTTGAATGGACCTTCCCAGGTCGGTGCTAGCTTGCCTGCGGCTGCTCTTTTTCCTGTAGCTTCCAGGTTTCTTAAAGTCAGGTCTCCCACCTTCAAGCTTCTTTCTCTGACCTTTTGATTGTAATATCTTGCCGCTCGTTGTTGATAAGCAGCAGTTCGGACTTGGGCTTCTTCCCTAACTTCCTCAAGAGCATCTAGGTTGCTTCTTAATTTGTCCCCATTAGCGTTCTCACTAACGAATTGAACTCGATGAGTGGGGATCTGCAGCTCAACTGGGACTACAGCCTCTGTGCCATAAGCAAGTGTAAACGGGGTTTCTTGAGTGGGCGCTCTGGGAGTGGTTCGAAGTGCCCATAGAGTGCTATTGAGTTCTTCTGCCCAATTCTCCTTTGCGCCATCCAGCCGTTTCTTTAATCCTTGAAGGATAGCTCTATTAGTGACTTCCATTTGGCCATTAGTCTGAGGGTGAGCCACGGAGGAGAACTTATGCCATATGCCCATGTTCGTCGTAAAGGCCCTGAAAGTGCTGCAGTCAAATTGTCTGCCGTTGTCTGAGATAAGTACTCTTGGTACGCCAAATCTGCAGATGATATGTCCCCATACGAAATCTATCATCTTGCGAGCTGTGATTGTGGCTATTGCTTCTGCCTCTGGCCATTTCGAGAAATATTCCACAGCCACCACTACGAATTTCCTTTGTCCCGTAGTCTTGGGGAAAGGTCCCAGGATGTCAATTCCCCATTGTGAGAAAGGCCATGGACTGGATATGCTTGCTTGAGGAGTGGCAGGGGTCCTGATGGCATTAGCAAATCTTTGACATACGTCACTCCTCCGGACAAACTCCTCTGCTTCTTTTTTAACAGTGGGCCAGTAGTATCCTTGCCTGAATATTTTGTTAGCTAATGTCCCTGCTCCCTCGTGAGCCCCACACAGGCCTCTATGTATTTCCTCCATTACTTTTGCAGCTTCTTCCGGATTCACACGCCGGAGCCATGGGCTGGACTTCCCTTTTCTGTATAAAGTTCCCCTTATTACTTGGTAATTGGCAGCTCGAGCTGCTATATTTTTGGCTTCAACTGTATCCTCGGGGAGTTCACCCTTTTCCAAGTATCTCAGGTATGGAGTCATCCAAGTTGGGCCCTGCTCCACCTGCAGTACTGTGTTTGTCTTCTTGAAAGCAGGTGTGCTGATATGCTGTATGTATACTTCATCAGGGAGCTGCTCTAACTCTTCTTTGGTTAGTCGACTAAGCAGGTCTGCCTCCTCATTTTCATCTCGAGGTATCTTCTGAAATCTCGTAGTAACTCCTCGGCTTGTGAGGTCGGCTTCCACAGTTTTTACTTTATCAAGATAACTCTGCATGATGGGATCTCTGGCCTGATATACTCCCGTCACCTGGTTGATTACCAGCTGAGAGTCACTATTTACTTCGAGGTCGGTTACCCCTATTTCCAAAGCTACCAACATTCCGTTCACCAAGGCTTCATATTCGGCCACATTATTAGAAGCTTTGAATTTTAGCCGTAAGGCATAACATACTTTAAAGCCTTCCGGCCCCTTAAGTATTATCCCAGCGCCACTGCCCTCAGAGCCTGATGCTCCGTCTACATATAGCTTCCAGCTGGACTCTTGGGAAAGCTCTCCCTCTCCTTCTTTTCTTGGTATCCCCGAGGATGATCCTTCCTTCTCCTCGTTGAATGAGCATTCTGCTACGAAGTCAGCCAGCGCTTGAGATTTTATAGCTGTCCGAGGTCGGTACTCCAGACAGTAAGGGCTGATTTCCACGGACCATGCTAACATCCGTCCTGAAGTTTCCGGCCTACGTATGATCTTCTTTAAAGGTTGGTCCGTCATCACAACTCCTTGGTGGCCTTCCAGATAAACTTTGAATTTTCGGACTGCTAACAACAAGGCATACGCCAATTTTTCGATGTTTGAGTATCTGACCTCAGTGTCTCTGAGTACCTTGCTGACGTAGAAAACAGGTTTCTGCTCCCCTTCTTCCACTCTTACTAGTACTGCGCTGACTGCTTGCTCTGAGGCTGCCAAGTATATCAGGAGTTCTTCCCCTTTTATGGGGCTGCTGAGCACGTGAGGCGAGCTGAGGTATTCCTTAAGCTCTGTGAAGGCTTTTTGGCAGTCTTCTGTCCATTCAAAATTTGGGACCTTCCTCAATTTTTTGAAGAATGGCAAACACTTTTCTGCCGACCTTGACATAAATCGGTGAAGCGCCACCACTCTCCCAGTTAATCTCTGAACGTCCCTTACACAGGTCGGCTCTGGCATATTTAATATGGCTTCCACCTTCTCCGGATTGGGCTCAATGCCTTTTCCACTCACCATGTATCCCAAGAACTTTCCTCCTTGGATGAAGAAAGCACACTTTGCTGGATTCAACTTCATCCTGTGTTGATCTAATACCCCAAATATCTCCTTTAAATCCGTTATGTGTTGTTGGAAAGTTGAACTTTTAACCACCATGTCATCCACATACACTTCTACATTCCTACCGATCTGATTCTTAAAGATTTTATTCATTAATCGTTGGTAAGTTGCCCCGGCGTTTCTTAATCCGAAGGGCATAGCTCTGTAGCAGTAAGTCCCGTCTTCAGTTATAAATGAGGTCTTCTCCTCATCCGTCTTTTCCATTGGGATTTGGTGGTAACCGGACATAGCATCCAAAGAAGACATATAATCAAAACCGGCCGTCGAGTCGACCATCTTATTAATATCGGGGAGGGGGTAACAATCTTTAGGGCAGGCCTTATTCAGGTCGGTAAAATCTATACACATCCTGTATTTGCCATTGGCTTTTTTGACTAACACAGGATTGGCCAACCACTGTGGGTACATAACTTCCCTAATAAAACCTGCCTCTTCTAGCTTCTGCACTTCCTCCCGGGTGGCTTGCTGCTTTTCTCTTCCCACTACTCTCTTCTTCTGCTTTACAGGCTTGGCCTCGGGGAGGACATTCAATCGGTGTGTCATCACTTTGGGGTCAATTCCCGGCATGTCTGAGGGCTTCCATGCGAAGGTCGGCGAGTGACTTCGGATCAGGGCCATGGCTTCACCTTTTTGTTCTTTGGTGAGGCCGGCATTGAGACTGAAGACCTTACTCGCTTCTTCTTCTGATAGAGAGAAGGTCTCCAGCTCTCCTACGGGTTCTGTCCAGGCTTCCTTTGTCTCATCCCTGACCTCCAAAACTTCCGAATCAAGCGCTTCTCCGGTTGAGTTCGGTTCCGTCACTGTGGCCAAGTATACTGCCCTTGCTTCTTCCTGGCTGCCCCGGACCATTCCCACTCCTCCTTCCGTTGGGAACTTGAGTGCTAGATACCTGATGCTAGTGACAGCTTCGAAGTTGAACAACGCCGGCCTCCCCAAAATCGCATTGTAGCTTAGTGGGAGTTTGACCACCAAAAACACCTCATGATGGGTGCGAGCCCTGGGTGCTTCTCCCAAGGTAAGGGCCAACTTCACCTTCCCTTCCACAAGTACCGGTGCTCCTCCTATCCCTTTGATGGGTGACTAGTCCCGAACCAACTGTTCCTCTGGGATTCCCATCTGCTGGAAAACCCGATATGGCAATAAATTGACCTTACTCCCATCATCCACCAGAACCTTCTTCACCCGAAAATTATGAATGACTGCTTCAACGACAAGCGCGTCATCATGGGGCATCTGAATGCCCTGTGCATCCTCCGAAGAGAAAGCGATGGTCATGGGAGAGTGTTCAACGATCTGCATCACCTCGCCATTGCTGGTCTCCCCTTCTCAGTTTCTCTTCTTTCCTCGACGGTTCATCCGTCCTCCAGTTCCTCCAACAATCATATTAATAGTCCCACTGGACCCATCATTCACTGGTCCAGCTCCAGTTCTCCTAGGCATCTGGGCTGCCGGACCGGGTTGAGGCCTCTGCCCCTCTGGTTTCTTTACAAAATTTTTAAGATGCCCCCTTTTTATCAATCTTTCAATCTCCGCGATTAACTGAAAACAGTTATTTGTATCGTGGCCATGCGTCCGGTGGTATTGACAATACTTGTCAGGATTCCTCTGATCTGCTTCCGACTTCAAAGGTGTGGGCCACTGGAGAAACTCCTTATCCTGGACAGCCATGAGCACTTCGGCTCTGGACGCATTTAATAGAGTCGGTTTCTCCGGGACCCAAGGAGGGAGCACTCTTGGTTCGAGAACCCGAGGAGGAGGAGGCCTTTGATCCCTTCTTTCCCAGGCCTGCTTGTACGGCTCAGGCCTCTTTCCACGCTTCTTCTCGTGTTTCTCCGACCTCCCTTCCTCTGGGGCTTTCTCTTTTCCTTCCACCCCTTTGGCAAATCTACTCGTTACTAAGGCGTCATCCTGCCTTATATACTTTTCCGCCCTCATCATCAACTCGGCCAGTGAGGTCGGAGGTTTCCTGCTCAGAGAGCCAAAGAACTCGGCAGAGGTTGTTCCCTTTTGCATGGCCTCTACCGCCCTTCCTTCGTCAAGCTCGGGAATCTGCAGGGCCTCCGTATTGAAACGGGCGACATACTCTCTGAGGGATTCACCAGCTTTTTGTCTCACTGTTTCCAGATAGCTCGTCTTCCTATCTGCTGGCACCCCGGCTACAAACCGGCTAATGAAGCAAGTGGCCAGATCTCCGAAACTTTGAATGCTTCTGGCCTCCAGGCTGTTGAACCATGCCCTCGCTGGCCCCGAGAGCGTTGTTGGGAACACCTTGCACATCAGAGCATCTGACAGAGTTTGCAACTCCATTAAGGTCTTATAGTTCATGACATGCTCTCTCGGGTTACCAGCCCCATTATAAGCCGCCATCGGCGGCATCATAAACTTTTTGGGAACGGTCTCCTGCTGCATTAACTTTGAGAAGGGAGAAGAAGTAGGCAAAAAGGTTTGACTCTGATCTTTCTTACCTAGCTCGGCTAGGAGCTGCTCCTTCAACCTTTTCAGCTTTTGGTTCATTTTCTCGTCTTCTGGGCTGGATCTTTTGCCCAAACTACATTCTTCCTCCTCTGTTTCAGTTCCCGTTTCCCTGGTTGTTTCAGCAGAATAGTCATTCACCTCTTCATTTTCTATCCACTCTCTTGCCCTTCTCCCATGGATTCGGGCCTCCGGTTCTTCCTCTTCTCTGGCATTGTGGTTGTTAGTTTGGAGGCGGGCAGAGGTAGGTTGGGGTTCATCGGTTCTGGGTTCCTCCACTACTGGGAGTGCGTTTACTGGGGTGCTAAGTCCCCTTTGTTGCATTATCTGCCCCAACCAATGGGCAGTGATTTGTAGCTGGAGAGCCATGGTTTGAATGTCTTGGTTAGACAGGGTCATGGTGGGAGTATTCCCTGCCAGGCTTGGCGAGGGATTAAGAGAGATAGGTGTTTGGTTATTCAACGTTGTAGGGCTAGAAAAGGAGAAATGCTGCCCATCTTGGGCAGAGCTCAGGTCATTTGGAATATTAAGGTTACTATCTTGGTGGTTTGCCATCGTGGATCTCAGTGGGTTGTGAAAGTGAAAACTCCGGTGATGAAAAGATCTCCTTCGTTTTCCACAGACGGTGCCAATTGATGATCTGAGATCCAATAGAATAGGGTTTTACCAGGGTTTTTCTATTACAGAGTAATGCTTAAACTTTCTGAGGAGGGGACTCCTCTTTTATACATTGTCTTGCTTGCTGGTGACGTGTAAAGATCTCTCCAGGATTGGACCACGCGTCTCTGCCATGCGGATTCGGAAGTACTGGGGTATCAGCCGCCTGCTCCATGCGTAACGGCCTCTGATTCTCCCCGTGCGTACGCCCGAGCGGATCTGCCAGGTTGTCTGGTGAATATTTTTCTGGATCCTGGGCTGGACCGAGAGTTGGGCCGGATGCTAAGCCTGAGTGGAGAGGGCCTGCTCCATGCGGACCGGGCCGGCTTGAGTGAGGAAGATGGGTCGAGCCCGGCCTTGAAGGTTGGATGAGCCAGGCTTGTTATGTATATTAGGTGTGTGGGCCTCTACGTCATGGGCCTTGGGCTGTGGTCAAGCCCCTGGTCCGGGGTGAAGGAATCCAGCAGTCATCAGATATTAAATATACTATTCTTTTTTTTTTGAAATAGATATTAAATATACTATTCTGAAAACTACTTTAAACTTAAAATTTTTTTGCCAGTAATTCATTTTATTGCCAAAAGAACCAAATTGGATAAAACAACTATTTATATACACTTCCTCACAGCAAATAAGCCTCACTCACCCATACCTATCAGTATTTAAGCAAAAAAATCAAACAATTAGCAAGCCCATTTAAAATAGTCAATCACTAGCATCAAATACTAAAACCTTATCTCAACAAGTCCAACTAACATAGGTTCCAGCATCTTGCCATCAACATCCCCATTGCAGAAGTTCACAACCATTGCAGCACCCACCCAAACAAATTCCAAGTAAAGGCACCTCAATTTTCGAACTCCATTCCTGCAGTCAGATAAGCTTTAATCAAACATCAAGGTGTCACTATTACAGTAGCAGGAACCATCAAACAACTCATTTAAAAAACAAATGCAGCAATTCATCCACTGCCGTATCCATGAACCTAATCAACTTTAACTTGCAATCAGCAGCTTTCATTGCCAAGGAAGGAGAAGCAAGAATCTGCAGCATTCCATCCTTTTCCATAATTTTGTAGCAGAACAGAAAACAGCACCAGTTGCAAGAAAAGTGCAGTTTTAGGATAAACTGCTCCAACAAAAATGCAGCAGAAAATAACCTGGGAGTATGTAGCCGTTCTCATGCCCATTTGCTCTAATCCACTGATCCACAGGAATTTGCCAAGTTCATTCTAACATACCAGATGATTTTTTTGAATCATTCACATTTCATTTGCTTCATTATTCTAAAAAATGACTTAATTTCTTTCTCGCCATGTATAATAAATTGCAGCATTGAAAGCAACCCTTTTACATGTAGCAAGTTGACTTTTCCCAGTAACTTTTTTAATGAACCAGCTGACCTCTTTCCTCCATCTCAAACCAGGTCTATTTATCTTGCATCTACGCAAAACATTATTCTAGATCCTACTAGTAAACTCAATTAAAGGACAAGTATTCAATAGTCTCTTCCCTTTGGAAGCATAAAGTGCATGTGGTATTTTCAATAATTCCCTATTCTTTAAGCATAGTTTTAACTACAAGCCTTCCTTTTAAAGCTAACCATGTGATGAAGCTATGCCTAGGGATAATTGCCTTTCCCTAAGCTAGTTTACACTAGGGAACTTTCACATTTCTGCTCCTTATAGCTTTGTGCTAAATCGATCAACAATAACAAAGATGGTAACCCTTCCTTTCTTAGGCTTAGATAATGCCAACACAAAATCCATAGAAATGTTAGTCCAACGTTCAGAAGGTATAAGTAGAGGTATGTATAGACCATGTGGTATAGACTTATACTTAGCTTGTTTATATGCAATGCATTGTGCACACATTTTTTAAATATCTTTTCGCATATGATGTCAATAAAAATATTCAGATGACACATCTAAAGTCTTATGCACTCTAAAGTGTCCTATTAGACCACCACTATGAGACTCACACACAAGCAATTCATGCATTGAACAATCATGAATACACAATTGATTTCTTTGAAAAAGAAATTCATTATGCCTATAAAACTTTTGAAAAGCAGCATTCACATGCATCATACACAATACTAAAGTTTACATCAATAGTATACGAATCTTTCAATTGCTCAAATCCTAACAATTTAGACCCAAGAGTAGTGATAAGAGCGTACCTGCGAGATAAAGCATCAGCTACTATGTTATCTTTATCATGCTTGTACTGAATCACATATGAGAATGATTCTATGAACTCCACCCATTTCATGTGGCATTTCTTTAGCTTTCCTTGTCCCTTTAAGTGCTATAATGACTCATAGTTTGTATGGATGACAAACTCTTTAGGAAGCATGTAGTATTGCCACACATCTAAAACTCTCACCAATGCATACAATTCCTTATCATATGTGGAGTAGTTCAATAGCACTTTATGCAGCTTCTCACTAAAATATGCTATGAGGCGTTTCTCTTACATCAAAATCGCACCTATGCTAATACCTGAAGCATCACATTCAATCTCAGAAGTTTTTGAAAAGTTAGATAAACACAAAATAAGAACAGTATAAAGTTTTCCTTTTAGAGTTTGAACTGCTTTCTCTTATGTCTCTCCCCATTTAAACCCTAAAATCAACGCACGTCTTCCAAGATCTATCTTTCTTTGGTACGAATAGCACAGGTGTAGCACATGAGCTCATGCTTTTGCTAACATGACCCTTTGCTAGTAATTTTTCAACTTACCTTTGTGGCTCCTTCATTTCCTCAGGATTGTTCCTATAGGTTGGTCATTTTAGAACTGAAACTCCTAGCACAAAATCTATTTGATGCTTAATGCATCACCATGGTGTCAATCCTACGAGTATCTCTTCAAGGAACACATCTTTGAATTCCTATAGAATTGAAACAAATATATTAGGCAAATTTGGGTCAAGGTTAGCATTAGAAAACAAGATTTCTCTAAACCTAATTAACACCAGTGATTTGTAACCAACATAAGCTCTTTTCAACTCTCTTTCTTTTGCTAAAAAAAACTTGCCTTATTTTCATTCCCCTAAGTGCTTTTTTTTGCACTTAATTCTTTTTTTATACAATTATTCATTTTTGGCCTTTTTGTTTATTCTTTTTGCTCACAGCCTTTTTACTCTTTTTTATTTTTCTCATCACTTCCCGAAGCCCAGACTAAAATTTTATCATCTTGAATTGTTCTTCATAGAATTCAATAGGAGATAAGGGTACAAGAGTGTAGTTTTACTTATTTAAGTACTGTCATGGTCTCCCCAACAAAAAATGACCAACTTGCATTGAAACTATGTTACACGTTACCTCATCAACATATTGACCTATGGAGAAAGGCATAATAACTTTATTTGTGACTTTCGATTCCTTGCTATCATTTAGCCATTGCAGTCGATATGGCTTAGGATGCTTTTCACACTTTAACTCCAGCTTTTCCACTAAGATCATACTAGTAACATTAGTACATCTCCAACTATCAATAATCATCACACATACCTTCTCACCTATAAGGCATCGCATATGGAAGATATTTTTCTCATTGCTCCAATCCTTCTTCTTTTACTTGCATATTCAATGCATGCCTAGCAACAACTGACTCACCTTGCACAACATACTCAATATTTTCTTCATCAGAATAATCTTCTAAAGAGGGCATGCTATTCCTGTCGGATTCTAACTCAGAGATAATTTCACCATTGTCTCGCAAAAGTATAGTCTTGCTCTTGGGATATCGAGATGCAATGTGTCTCATTCCCAAGCACTTGAAACACTTAATGTTGTGATGCTTGTTAGAAGAAGATAGTGTTTCAGTTGTAGCTTTGGAAGTAGTGCTTTGCAACTTACTATTAAAATTCTTGTCTTTGCTTTCAGAAACTTTCTCCTTACTCTTCTCATCTTTCTTGGACCATTTTGAAGTCCAAGTGCTATTTTGGAATGTTTTTGCTCCACCCTTTCCTTTTAGCTGCTTCTCTATCTTGATTGCCATGCTCACCATATCTTTAAGTTCTATATAATGGTGTAATTCGATGATGTTGGCAATCTCTTTATTAAGTCCACTAAAAAATCTAGCCATGGTTGCTTCTCGATCCTCTTCCATATTAGCTCTCATCGTTGCAATCTCCATCTCTTTGTGGTAATCTTCAATGGACATGCAACTTTTGGTGCAGCTCGCGATAGTAATAGGATGGAACAAACCGCTTTCATATGATGCACTTCATCTCTTCCTAAGTTGCTATTGGCTTTTCTTGATTTCTACACATTGTTAAAAGTAATTGATCACACCAAACTAATGCATAATTAGTAAATTAAATAATAACTAATTTTATCTTTTTCTTTTTGGAGTAGTTGTGACACTCAAAAATTTACTTCACATTCATTTCCTATTCAAGATAAGTTTTAGTATCATTTTGTCCCTTGAATTGAGGAATCTTTATCTTGATGGCATTAATGTTGTTATCTTTCCTTTTGGTTTTCTCCTCCCTCCTTTGTCTTCTTCTCATGAACTATGTGTCATCTTCGTGTTCAAAAGATAAATCGCCTAATGCTTCAAGAGGAAGCCTATTTTGTCTATTTCTAAAACCCCAACACACAATAATATCAAGTCACATGTCAAAATTAATTCCCAAGCATTCTATTATACCCTTGAATAATTTAAAATAAATTTAATAAAATACTAAAACACCAAAATAATAAAATGGATCTAAGTGCAAGTCGGGCCCAACATGCTCTATAGTTACAAGTGTGCTATAACTAACTCACATGGCTTCTTTTTTCAGCCCTATTACTCTTTTGCTTCAATCATGTTCACAAACATTTTATCTCGTGAATTTTCATGTGTTACGAATGTGGATTTTTTTTCTCACATGCGTTCATTTCTTCGCAGACAATTTGTTGTTCTAAGTGTTAAAGCGATACTTTGATTTTCTTTGCACAAGCCCTTATTATTGGTCCAAAAGGTAATGTGATATTTGCATCCATTCCACTCATGTGCTTGGCTCCCATATTCACATCACTACATATTTAATTCCATGTGCTTAATCTGACCAATTAATCCATGCAAATTTATTGTCGGGTTAATCGGTATGTGCCTCAATTTATATCTATCAATAATAGATTGGAGTAGGTCAGTTTGGAGGTAAAATTCCTCCAAACCGACTAATGAACTGCGCTATGGCCAATTGGGTCCAATGTTAAGTTAGGGGGTAGCAAGTGGATTTCTGAACCAGTATCTTGTAAGGTTAATTCTCCTTAAAGGGAATCTTTGGAGGATATAAATTATGTTAGACTATGACTTCAGAACCTTCTTCACCTGCTGTTTTATCAGTTGGCTTTAAGAGGATTAAATCTATTCTCATGGGAATGGTTCTGCAGGCGAAAGTTCTTGTTTGGCATCATCATCATTCTGGTCATTATTCTATTAGAGAGTGTTAACCGTGTGATATTGAATTTATTACAAGAGATGAAGCTGGCGCAGTGTCGTTTTCCTCTAGCGTGGGAATATGGAAGTGCATATGGAGTTTAAAAGCTCCTCCCAAAGTCCGCAACTTTATGTAGCATACTGCTCTTGACACTGTGCCAACGAAATATATTCTCCGGCTGCGCTTACCTAAGATGGAGGAATTCCTAAATTTCCGCTTTTAAGTGGGGAGCTTCAAATAAGTTTTGGTTTGAAGGGAAGATTGTTATGGTTGTTATTATCAACATTGGTGCAATTTTCCATAACGAAGTTGGTGATGTAATGGTCTTTGCTTCTAAATGTGTGGTGGGTTACTAGTTTCCAAATTTCGCTTAAGCTATGTCAGTTGGATTGAGGAAGGGCTTAACTGCAATTCTCAATTTATTGCTTTTGATGCTGATGCTTTATCTTCGAAATGAAATTTCTTTGGCATCAAAATTTAGAAAAATAAAAAATAAAATTTCAAAATAGAATCAATTTCTCTTCTTTTATATAAAACATCAACCACAATACCTCTGTTATAGGCACATAAAGGCAGTGGAATAATACACAATTTTTGTTTGTGATAAAATAAACAAAGAATTTCTAATTGCATATATCTAGGGAGTTGAGAATATAATGAGATTTGCGAGTTGAAAAATGCAAATATTTAGTATAGATTAATTCATGTTTGCACTATCTCAACCCTAGAACTCAAAATGAATGGTTGAGATTTTATTTCTAAGAGATCTGTAGCCTATAATTTACATATAAATTGCGACCTGCAATATGCTGAATTACTTATATATAGTTAAAACCAAAGCTTTCTGTAACCGAGTGGGGAGATTTATCTATTAAGGCGGAATCACTGCATAGCAACCATGCTGTTGGTTGAAGACGACTCTTGAACATATGCTCCATCTCCAAGCAGTACAAATGGTTAAATTGGCGGACAAGTAGTATAAACAATAATCTTACACCTCATGTCCGGTGTTGGCCTTGGCCTTTTCAATGGAATCCATGGCTTCTTCAAATGATTTCTACATGCAAAACCATGCATGAAAGATATTAAGAAACATATAATTATCCACAGATAAAGCATTGATACAACTCGTATACAGACACAATACCGGGGGTGCAATACCATGTCTAAGTGGAAATGAGCACTTTCATGCATTATATAACCATTAGTTTTGTTTTTATGCATATTTTTAAACATGCAAACCTGTGTAGCTAGACAAATTTTGTGTTTAGCATCCTCAAAGGTCAAAGTCCCCAAACTCCTATTCAATATTTTCTAGAAAGCAATTCCTTTGCCTATAATATTTACAGCAAAGGTTGAATATATTTACAGATACATCTAAAAGAAATTCCATTTAATTATTAAGTTCGATATTTTAGGTTCTTTTAATAAATTTTATTTCCCCTATTTAACATATTGTGTTTTATTTTCTTATTTGGATTTTGTTTATCTACAATTTTTTTTATTCGTATCAGTTAGCACCCGTTCTAACATTTGCCAAAAACGCTTTCATTAAGAGGACTAATTCTAACAGGTTAAAAAAAGAAAGTTATTCTGATGAGCCTCTTTAAATAATTAGGCAATCTATCTCATAAATCACCACTCTTCTCAAACGAAATTACTACTATTCATATCCATCATTCTGTATGTTACCTCATTTCTTCATAATTTAGTTCAAAAATTAAATGCAATGGGCTTGAAATTCCCACGCGCTATTTATTTTACATTTGATAAAAAATGCTTTTTCTAATTCTTAAAATGATATCAAGGAAATTAAATTGTACAAATCTGGAGATTCTAAGATGGCATGGATGCTTGTTCAATGATAACGCTTATGGAAATATAAGAATATGATTTCATCACGTGTCAAAACAGACACAACCGACTTACCCCAGAATTGTGAATTTTCCATAGTGCCTCCCTGCTTTTATCTATAATCACAATCCCCCCAATTAAAGCGCTGCACAAAAGAGGAATGTTTTTTTTCAAATACAAGAATTTAATAAAGAAGCAAAAATAAATCATGAACAATCCTTTCTAAATAATATCAAGATTCAAGAACTACAAGGAAAGAAAAAGCAACATAAAACTCTCGAAAGATCTAGTTGAATTTTTTGCCAAGACAGCCAAGAATGAAGAAAACTACATTCAGAGACAACCACAATAAAGGCAAAATAATAATTAATACTTTAGCACAATGATTTTATAAAGTTTGAACTTTCAATTTTATCCAATTATGTTATATCACATTTATCCCATAATTTATATTAGCTTGTTCAGGAGTATGAATCAAGCGAAGAGGCAGGTATTTTTGTTTAGCATGTTTATATGGTTAGCCAGGATAGAATATATATAACCTGAAGCTATACGAGCACCTGAGTGGAAGTTGCAATGAGACCAAAACTGTTTGTCCAAAAATGTACAGTTTTAGATGTCACAAAAAGCATATTGACTTTGAGACTAATTTTTAGCTATTTTGAAGTTTTATGATCAGAACATATAAAAATTACTTTAAAAATTTAAACTAATGCCCTTTGAACATTACATTAAAGTTGGTTTTTAACTCGATAACTATGCCAAACCAGGCATAATTTTTTACAAAAAACAGTTGAACTGAACTATTATGTTGCTTGCCTAGCCATTCAACTTCAGCTGCTTGGCTAGCCATTCAACTTCAGCCCAATATACATACCCCCAAATTTTAAAATGTCTTACACGCCAACCATCATGAATTAGAATTGCCTTCTGGAAATCATACCCATGCAGAGCTTGGAATTTAAATCAAACTGAATCAGAGCCATATCATCTATAATAACCCTGAAGCATAGTTAAAACAGCAGGGCAGATAAAAATAGTATTGGGAAAGAGAGTGAGTGAGTGAGTGAGAGATGGCCCAGAGAGCCCCGGGGGGTTTGTGGTGGTTTTGGGGGGGTTGTTTGCGAATGCAAACATCTTAAAAAGGAATCCGAGGGAAGGAAGATACTACTACACCGGAGATAAAATGTGACATTCATTTCTTTCTTTAAAAAAAAAAAAATTTTAAAAATATTTTCAAGCATTAATGTCCAGAAGAATGGGCTTCCATTTAATTTTATACTGGGATGGTACAATTGAAAATACAAAATATTTCAAAATTCTTCTCCTTAATTAGATTATGAACTTGGCTATTCTTTTTTTTTTTTTTGGCAATAGTTTATTACTGCAACTTACTCATGCAAAATATAATTTTATTAAAAATAATAGTACTGACACACACATATATATAAGAGAAAAGTACAAAAAAGTACTATGTTGTTTTATTTATTTTCACTTCAAGGTCTATGGTTCAATTTGTATCAAAATCGTATCTCGTGATATCGTATCGTTAGCAAACATAGACAATTTCTAGAAGTCGTCAGGAAATGCTTAAGTAGCAAGCAAAATATAATCATTAATTAAAAGAAAAAAATATAAAAAAGTATCATTTGGTTTCACTCATCTTCACTTTACGATCTATGGTTCAATTTGTGTCAAATTAGTACCTCGTAATATGATTTCTACATTAACATTCCTAACGACGTCTAGGAATTACCGTTGTTTTCTATCGGTGTGATATCATAAATACTATTTTAACACAAATTGAATTATATACCCTAAAGTGAAAAATTAATAAAACTACAATGTATTTTTTTGTATTTTACCCTATATATTATATATCAATTTTCCCTGAAAATACAATTCAAACTAGGTCAAGACAGGGCATGAAAAAGAAAACCAAGGGTGAGCTGTACCTTAGACATTGGGATATTAATGGCAAAAAGCTATCAAAATAGAACTTCTCATATCAAAACAACATTTATTCAATCAAATCAATTTTGAATATAGAAGGTACATCTTTATAACTTGTACATAAATAATCAAATAATTGGTATCACACCCTATTAAAATGTAAATTATTAATATTTTGCGTTCTCAAAATTCCCAAAAAAAAACGTGGCTTACCAAGTACAAAATTTATCTCCAGTCCTCTCCTCTAAAGGGTATAAGACTTGAATATTGAAGCTACATCTTTTGTAAGTTTATATAGAGAATCAAATAGAATATCAGTATAACACCTTAACATTTTACATAAAGCTCATGGACATGTCATTAAAGTCCCACTGTATCTTTCCCAACATCTTCAACCACCTAATGCACAATATCAAATCATAAGTCTCTAATGGCAACACATACACATCTGCTATGAATGAATGTCCCTGCATAGTCCATTTAAATTACTTGCACATAGATTCACACTTTATCTACTGCCCATTAGGAATTTCCACCCAAGTTCCTTTTATTTCAGTAACAGGCTGTTTAAGTTTGGCAATCAGTTTTTGGCTCATGAAGTTATGAGTGCTCCATGTATCTACCAAAATGTGCATCCTTTGCTTCCCCACATTACCTTCCAACAACATGGCTTGATCATCACCTTCACCCCACATAGCATTCATATTTCATGGACAATTTCCTCACAAGAATCTTACAGTCCACTTCCTCCTCAACCATGGTTTCCAATACCTCCTCATCAATAACTTCTTTGATCTGCAACACATACAATTTCTTTTTCTGACATTTATGAGTGGATGAATATTTCTCATCACACCAATAGCAAAGATTATTAGCCCTCTTCTCATCTATTTCTTTGCTAGTCAAGGTAGTAGGCATTTTGGAAGTGCTGGTAGTCGATTTGGGTATGTTTGGGGTAGGTAAAAGGCCTATTTGGTCTTTGGTGGTAGGACTATTTCTGTTATGGGTATTTTGGATATTAAGAGAGGTACTGTTTGTAAGTTTGGTCTGTTGGAATTGGGTTTAGTAAGCGTTTGTGGTAGGTAATTTGACTGGTGTTTTTGGTTTCTGCCGAATGGCTGCAACATGTAATTCCTGCAACCTAGCTAATGAATATGCCTCAGCTAACATGGTTGGTTTAAACATCCTAATAGCTATTTGTAATTCATCACTTAACCCAGAAAGGAAAAAACTCGATGCATTACCTTCAGGAATTCTTGCCTTAGGATACAGCTCATCAAATGCATCCAGCTATTCTTGGAGAGACCCAACTTGCCTCAGGTTTCCCAAATCTGCAATGGGGGCATCATAGGCTTGTGCTCCAAACCTTGCTGTCGAAGCCATCAAATATTCCTCCCAACTAAAATAAGCTTCACGCCCTTTCACTTGAACATAGCCCTGGTGCCATTGGATTGCTTTTCCTTCTAAATATAGAGTTGCAAGTTTCACTCTATTCTCAGCAGACACCCTTCCTACCTCAAAATAATACTCACATCTAAGCAACCATCCATCCACCACTTCTCCATTGAAACTAGGAAATTCCAATTTTGCATTATTTCCCCATGGACTGTTGTATAGTCCTTCAACATTCGAGGATGCGTTGGCCTCGTTACGACTGCTTACTAAGTCAGCTTGTTGTTTGCTGAGTTGAGCAATTAGGGATTTAAGTTCTGAAACCATATCCTAGAGCCTAGACTCCAACCTCGCCTCCTGCCTTTGTTCAGATTCAAAAACCAAATTAGGCAGCTCCTTTCGGAGATCATGTGACCTTGTACCTTCAGCCATTTCCAAGAATCGAATGCTCCGATACCAATTGATAAACTAAGACAAATTACAGAAGAAGGAAGGAAAGAGACAGATTGAGAGAAGTAGAAAGAATCAAGATAGAGTTTAGAGAGGCAATAGAGAGAGCTTTCTCTAGTATTTGGCAAAACTTGCTAAAAAAACAGATTACATTGTTAGTCCTATGGGAGCTAAATACAACTCATCGGTAACAGCCGTAACTAACTCTCTCAGGATACAATCCTCTCACACGCGTTTAGCGTTTCTCATGCACGTGACAAGCAGCTGCTCTTATTCTCCTTAAATGCACCGCATCACAGAAATGAAAGAATTAGAGAAGATTGAAGATTAAAGAGAGAAACAGAGGAAAGATGAGAAATAGACAGAATTTAAGGAGAAAATGAATAGAATCTTAATATTTCTTGTATTTTCAAGAAACTCAAGAAAGGAAGAATTCAAGAAAGAGAAAAAGAATGATAGGTAGAAGAGTAGAAGAAATTTGGATTCAACAAGAAGAAGAAGAAGAAACCTAAAATTTAAGGCCTTTGAATCTTAGGTTCTGATACCAATTATTAAGGATTGAATCCCTAACAAGTTAGAAAGAGAGGGAATGGAGAGAAATAGAAGAAAGGAGAGAGAAAGAAAGGGGAAAATCTATTATTGATAGATGTATGAGAAAGAGCAGTTGAGAAGAGAAACATAAATGACAGAAAGAATCAGAGAAGATTGAAGATTAAAAGAGAAACAAAGGAAATATAAGAAATACAACAGAATTTAAGGGGAAAATGAATAGAATCTTGATATTTCTTGGATTTCCAAGAAATTCAAGAAAGGAAGATATTCAAGAAAGAGAGAAGAAGAATTATAGGTAGAAGAGTAAAAGAAATTTGGATTTCAAGAAGAAGAAACCTAGAATTTAGGGCCGATGAAACCTAGAATTTAGGGCCTTTGAATCCTAGGCTCTGATACCAATTATTAAGAATTGAATCCCTAATAAGTCAGAAAGAGAGGAAAGGGAGAGAAATAGAAGAAAGGGGAAAAATGCAGAGTAGAGAGAATTACAAAGAGAGGGACACAAGAAGAAAGATCGATTAGTATTGATAATTCTTGGAATAGTTCCCCTTCAGTTACAACGGTTGTAATTTATACAGCTTTTAGATCTCTAAAATAACTGTTTCCGGCACTCCACCCTCTAACTAATTCTTAGCTAAGTTACTATCTTCTACTCTATCCATTTATTACAATTTCAACCCTCAATACCTTCTATTTATTTTTTATCACTTTTATTCTCCTTATCATAATAATATCCTCTACCAATTGTCCCAATAGGGCTCAACCAGAAACAAACAACTATCCACAAAGTCGACATTGCTGTTGTGAAAAATAACGCCACCAGGTGCAAAGCATATCCTCTCAAATAAGAAACTACCATGCATTTAGAAATTGTAGCTATAAAATGAACCAAAATATAAGAAGAGGGGACAAGATTTAGCTACAAAACTACCCATAGAGGATCAAGAACAAAAAAAAATTGAGTTCTTGCTAAAAGAAGGAAAAGAATACCTACTAACCATCACATTAGAATTTCAAAAGGAAATAACTCCTAATATCAGCTCATCTTCCAAAAAGAAAAAATAAAACAATAACAAGACGATGAATAAAGAAGGGGAAAAAAATACAGAGTCAAAGTTCATCATTGTAAGGAACCAATGAGCAATAATCATAAGTCATAAAATCTTAATGACTAATTAAGACTAATTCAACATCTGATTAAAATGAAGGGCCGAAGCCAGCAACAAAAAGTCACATCTAAAAAAAGTACATTTCTTAGTTTGGTTGCATAGTTTTTCCATTAGCCTCATAATACCCTGTTAGGGTCATGGAATCTAACAAAGCAATTGAGAAGAAAGGGAAATTGAGAGGAAAGGAATAAAGTTGAGAGGAAAATTAAAGAGAAAAGAGAAGATCTTTTCTGGAAATTAATGGAACGGAAATACAGGAATAATATCTTCTCCAGTTATAATGCTAATTCAGGAATCACCAATCAGCTACAGAAATCCTATTGGATAGAATAAGGACTTGTATAGCAGTTACAGCTATTTATCCAGCTGGTGTAACTAATTCCAGCTCATACAATCAGCCAACACACCAATTTAACAGCTAACTAGCAATAGCCTTCCTTCAGCCAACATACCATTTAACAGCTAACTGCTGCTGAATCTTCTGGAATGATCTTCCTTTTAACCTTCAGTTGACAATAACTCAACTATACCACTTTCTAGTCCCCAAGACAGAGCGAGTCTGGAAATTGAGCTACAATGAAGGCATCTTCAACAGGAAGGTCCTATGAATAATGAGACCTTGTAAGGATTGTTGGGTCCCTCTAGTGTCCACTCCTGTCTGCAGGAATGCCTCAGGAGCTACTACTACTACAACATCTTCCTTCATATTTGGTAAATCACTACTGGAATCAGTATCACATGATTGGCTTACTGCCTCCCTGTTAGCAGAACAGGACAAGATTCTACTGGCTGTGCCATCATTAAGCAACATTACTGTCCATTACATCTGGCTGACCGCAGGGCATTAGTACAGAAGAGAGGAGATTGGCATCCACTCCTTTCTTATGAATTAAGTGTTGGTAATCTTCACAAACCCTTATTCTTGTGATCACCAAAAAATCCCACTTTCCTTGCAATGTAGCTATGGTCCCTGCTCTCCTTGAATTGATCTTAGAAGCTTTGAAGTAAAAA
Source organism: Manihot esculenta (assembly GCF_001659605.2). Classification (NCBI taxonomy): domain Eukaryota; kingdom Viridiplantae; phylum Streptophyta; class Magnoliopsida; order Malpighiales; family Euphorbiaceae; genus Manihot; species Manihot esculenta. The sequence continues at coordinate 13,491,220 of NC_035168.2, forward strand.
AGAATGGAATGGAAGCTTTTCATCCAATCTACTCCTAGAATGATGTCAAAACTACTGACTCCATAACTTTAGATCAATACCGAACTGGTGAAATTACATTTTTCATGTTCACTCTTGCACAAATGCCTGCTACTAATCTTCCTGCCATCTGCGACTGTAATTGCAGTGGGGCATTTTGAATAAATGGCAATTTGAGTTCCTGTTTTACTCCCCTTTCCAAAAGAACGATTGGTACTACCACTGTCAATTAAGATGACTAATTGCCAGTTTTTTATGAACCCCAACAACATTTATTGTATCAACTTCTTGAATACCTTCAAGAGCATTAACTGAAGATTAACTTTATCACAATCACCCAATTCTTCCATTCAAATGTACACCTTCTGCTTCTTAGATCCATTATAACCCTTAAAGTATTTTTCACATTTCTAGATTTAACACCTTGGATCTTTTCCTAACCTCAAAAGTTCCTAATAATATTTTAGGTTGCACCTCTAGACACACCTTAGCAGTTCAGCTCTGCAGATAAGTAATATTTCTTGTGTATATTACAATAGATATTACAATATATTTATACATAAAAAAAAACATATCTAAAAAGGAAAGGGAATCCTTTTATGCAATTTTTAAGATTAAGCAACTAACAAATCTATCCATATTTACTTCCTGTATCAACATACCTACTTCCTATATCACTCTCCTCAAGTTGGAGCATAGATGTTAATCATGTCCAACTTGTTACATATATAGTCAACTCTAGTTCCATTTAGAGCTTTAGTAAATATATACCGTAATTGTTCTCCAGTTCTGATATGTCCTATTGAAATAAAACAAAATGACAGTTAATCTCGATATGTTTGGTCCTCTAATGAAATATTGAATTAGAGGCAATGCTGCTTAATTATCACACCATAACTTAACAGGCACCAAATTTGTGAATTTAACCTCTTCTAACAGTTGACACATACACAAGACTTTACATATGGCTTATACCATAGCTCGATATTCAGATTCAATACTAGAACGAGAAACAAGAAACCACATTTTGCTTCTTATTTCTCTATGAGACTAGGTTACATCTCACAAAAACACAATATCCAGTGTTGACCTCCTATCAACCTTTGAACCTACCCAATCAGCATCAGAAAAACATTCAATATCTGAGTGCTCATAGTTACCATAGAAAAGGCTACATCCTGGAGCCCCTTTTAAGTAGGCAAAGAATCTGCCTCAAAGCATTCCATTGAGCAACAGTAGAAGAAGACATAAATTGACTCACCACACTCAATGAATATGCAATATTAGGACGAGTCATCGTCAAATAATTCAGCTTGCCAATTAATCTTCTATACATTTCATAGTCTGCGAATAACTCACTGTCTTCTATAGTAAGTTAAAAGATTAGGAGTCATTGGTGCACTACAAAACTTCTGTTGGAATTTGATGATGGGTCCGATCCAAGTCTGCATGTGATAAAAGTGTTGGACCCTATAATAGGGTTTAATTGAGCTTGATGTGGTAGCCTTCTCCAAAATGCCCTTAGACCCTTAAGCAATTTGGATTTGGCTCATTTTACTTTATTAACTCTTCCTTTCTTCTTTCTTTTAGCGATGTGGGATTCTCACTTCTCCAACACTCCCCCTCAAGTCCAACTGGCCTAGCCCATTTGTCACTTGGCTTCATTTTATCATCCTGGGCTTGTGTTCTTTTCTTAGTCTCAGAGGCCTCAGGTTCTCATTTTTGCCTTGGCTTGTACTCTTCTTGAACCTCAAAGGCCACAAGCTGTCTTCAATATTTTTAACTTATGGGTCTAGCATGTAATTGCTAACCCAACTCACTAGGAAATTTCTTAGACTTTGGATCTTCGTTGGCTGTTAGGCCATTTGAGCTCTGATACCACTGTTGGAATTTAATGATGGGTCCGGTCCAAGTCTGCATATGGTGAGAGTGTTAGGCCCCATAGTAGGGCTTAATTGAGCATGATGTGGTAGTTTCTCCAAAATGCCTTTAGGCCCTTAGGCAATTTGGATTTGGCTCATTTTACTTTATTAACTCTTCCTTTCTTCTTTCTTTTACTAATGTGGGATTCTCACTTCTCCAACACTTAGCACCCAATTTTCCCGTTTCCGTTAACAAATCAAGAACATATTTTCTTTGAAATAAAAAAATGTCTTTCTTACACTGCATAACTTCAATGCCCAAAAAATATTTCAAGGAGCCCAAATCCTTTGTATAAAACTGTACTTTTAGAAATTCTTTTGGAGATGTAATGCCAGCAATATCACTTCCTATGATAATAATATCATCCACATACACTACAAGCAGAATTTCTATAAAACATCGAGTAATCACACTTACTCATCTGCATACCAAACTGTTGGACCACCTCATTAAACCTGCCAAATCATGCTTGAGGACTCTGTTTCAAGCCATAGAGAGATTTTCGAAGTCTACAAACCCTGCCTAACTCCCCCTGAGCAACAAAGTCAGGTGGTTGCTCAATATAAACTTCCTCCTGAAGGTCACCATAAAGAAAAATATTTTTAATATTCAATTGACGCAAAGGCCAACCATATGTAGCTGCCAAGGAAATGAACAATCGAATAGATGTGAGTTTGGCAACTGGAGAGAGAAGTATCATAATAGTCAACTCCATAAGCTTGAGCATAACCTTTGGCCACTAAACGAGCCTTGAAGCGAGCAACAGATCCATCAGGATTTACTTTCACTACAAACACCCACTTACACCCAATAGCCCGCTTTCCTAGAGACAATGGCACCAACTCCCAAGTACCATTAGTGTCTAGGGCCATTATTTCCTCTTCCATCGCAATATGCCAACAAGGACTAAAGCCTCACAAACAATTTGGGGACTGACATAGAATCTACAGTAATGGCAAAATAACAAAAAGAAGAAGATAATTGATCATAAGAAAGAAAAGACGAAATAGGATGAGTGCAAGTATGTCTACCTTTGCGAAGCGCAATAAGGCAGATCCAAGTCAAATGGTGACGGATCGGTGGGAGCAGGGTCCATCGACAAAGAAGCTGGCAGCGAAGCATAGTCAAAGTCCTATAGGCATTTGGAATAAACATGAAAAATAGGAAGGTGATCTGGCACATGAGCGAAAGGTGCAGGAAGATTTTGAGGGTCAGACAAAGAACGAACAGTGTATACCAAGAGGTCATCTTCTTTCCCCTATGTCACATAAACAGATATGGTGGAAAGAACGGGGTGGACTCAAAAAATATTACATCAGCAGATACAAAATACTGACTAAGATCAGGAGAAAAATAACAATACCCTTTTTAAAGCCGAGAGTAGTAAAAAAGGACACATTTGAGTGATTTGGGATCTAATTTAGTAACCTGTGGACGAATATCACGAACAAAATAAGTACGCCTAAAGATATTTGGTTTCATAGGAAACAGAGATTTAGTGGGAAATAAAATATTACAAGAGATATCACCATGAAGAATGGAGAATGGCATGCGATTGATAAAAAATCAAGCAATGGACACAACGTCAGCCCAAGAACATTTAGAGACTTTCATTTGGAATAAGAGAGCTTTAGCTACTCCAAATAGATGTCGATTTTTTCATTCGGCAACCCCATTCTATTAAGGAGTGTCAACATGAAGAATCCTTTTTGTGACAAATAAGATTGAAATTCCCCATAAAAATATTTTTTAGCATTATCACTTTGCAATATTCGAATAGAAATATTGAATTGAGTTTAGATTGTAGCATAGAAAGCACAAAAAATAGAGAATAGTTATGAATGACACTTCATTAAAAATAACCAAATAGTCCAAGAGAAATCATCAACAAAAATAACAAAGTACTTAAATCTAGATTTAAACACAATAGGACAACAACTCCAAACATCTGAATATACTAACTCAAAGAGGGACGAAGCTCGTTTATTGACTCGAGACACTATAGGTAAACGATAATGTTTGGCAAATTAACACGACTCACAATCTAAAACAGATAAAGATTGAAACTGTGGACATAACTTCTTTAAAACAAAGAGAAAATAATGCCCCAACCGACAGTGAACATCAAAAGGAGTTAAACTCATGGAACATGTAAGAGATCTAGGAATTTTCTTAAAGACCCTCTAACTCACGTCCTTTACCAATAATCTGCTTCATTGAAAGATCCTGAAACACATAACAATGAAAAAAGAATGAGACACAACAATTTAGTGCACGAGTGAGTTTACTAACAGAGAGCAAATTAAAGAAAAACTTAGGAATGGCATAACACAAAGGATACGAAAAGAGAAGGTATTAAGTTGACATATCCAAAATCCATGATAGAAAATTTAGAGCCATCAGCAAGAGTAACATAAGAAGACAATGTATGAGACTTAAGATTGGACAAAAGGGCAGAATTACCTCACATATGATCGGTAGCACCAGAATCAATAATCCATTTTGAGAATGAAGACACAAGGCATACAGCAGAGTTACCTAACTCAGCAATTGCAGTGATAGGAGAATTAGAGGATTTCAGAGATGTCTAGTATTGAGTGAATTGTGCATACTCATCTGCAAATATCAAAATATGCCCTGATCAGGAGAAGCCTCAACTGCCATGTGTGCCATTTGTGAGCGCTAATTCTTATTTTGAAGTTTCATGCATGTATTCTTAGTGTGTCCAGGTTCACGGCAATAATAACAAATGATACCACTAGAGTTAGAAGTAGGAACTGCTTCCCCAGGATGCTGAGATCCTCTACTACCATTAAAACCTCTTCTATTTCCACCTCTGTTATTCTGTCTGCCACTGTCATTGTGTCTAACAAGGATATTAGTGGTGTGTGAAGGAACTAGAGAGGAAGATTTTATACGCAACACCCTAGTGAAAGCATCATATAACAATGACATTTCAGAATCAGAAAGAATATGAGATTTAGCCGTCTCAAACTCTAGAGGGAGACCTGCAAGGAAGCTCATAACAACCATTTGCTCTCCTTGAACGTGTTGAGTTTTCACATCTGTGCTAAAAGGTATCAAGACATTGTTAAGTTCCTTATAAAGTCTTTTAAAATCCATAAAATTTGAGGTTAGAGTTCTATCCTGTTTTTCAGTCCGATAAAAAGCCTTACATACCTCATAAATATGAGAAATATTCCCTTTGCCAGAGTATAAAAAACTCTAAATAATCCATTAATTCTTTAACAAATTCACAGTGATCAATAAAACTGATTACCTCACTATGAATGAAATTTCGAATCTGCAAAAATAATCGAGCATCATCCCTCATCCAATCTTTCCTAGTGTCGTCAGTTAGAGGATCCTTCATAAGGTGATCGTCAATTCCAATACTTCGTAGATAAACACGAATAGTCCTACTCTAATCTAGAAAATTAGATCCATTTAATTTGTGTTCCATGATTTTTAGTCATCACAGAAATCACATAAGCTACGGTATTTTTAATTTCAGCCATGGAAATAATGTATCCAAATCAGTGGCAACGAAAGGCACTGGAAAAAAAAAAGGATGTGAATAGTATCAAGAGTGATAAGTATCCAAAATGCAATCCGACCTAAAAACACCTCTACAAAACACCCAAATGGCAAACTGACCGTAGAACTGAAGAGAGGACCTCAAAATGACACCAGCGATGGTGACCGGATCACAGGTGGACAAGTGACGCACCTCCGCATAGGACGGCATCAGAAACTAGTTGCGACGCATGAGAGTCACTCGCCGGTTGAAAAGTTGTCAGCTCTTCAGGACTGTATCGCCGGCTCTTCGGCGTCCTTCGTGGGTGGGGTAAGAGACAAACGTCACCCTATAGGGGTGACCTAAAAGAATAGGACAAATGGAGTCCTAAATCTCCAAATAGAATAGAGGGAAAAAATAAAATTCAAATCTTTTATCTACAAGGCTTTGATACCATGTAGAGAAGTAATATTTCTTGTGTATATTACAATAGAGATGACAACATATTTATATATAGAAAACCTATCTAAGAAGGAAGGGGAGTCCGTTTATGCAATTTCTAAGATTAAGCAACTAACAAATCTATCCATATTTACTTCCTATGTCAACATATCTACTTCCTATAACAAGCTTCAAACTAGATCCAAGATTACTTGCTAGCTCATGTCTTCTAGCCCCTACTACCTCTTACCCTAGCTTCATCTTCCTCCACACATATCCCCTTGAGCTTATTACTCATCAGATGAGTTATGAATGATTGCAAAATCATGCAATATAGCATCCTTACTGTCCTTAGCAGATTGTTTAATTTCTGCTCTCAGATCTTGCAGCACTCTCTTAAACCATTGTCACATTTCTTAGACTTCGCCTAGAGAACTCTCGGTACAACCTCCAGCTCAGCCAACTTCACAGCATCAGGACTTATGACCATTGATCTAATTATACTTCCAGCTCCAAACAACTAGGAAAGTGACCTCACCCACTCATTCCATGTTCTGATACTAATTGTTAAGGCTACAGAACCCTGACAGAAGAATTGTGAAGAAAGGGAGGGAAATTGAGAAGGGACTATTGACAGGAAATTAGAAAGAAAAGTGGAGATCTATAATTCCAGAATGTAGAAATATAATATTTGTTTGTTGTATTTCACAATAGAGATTACAACCTATTTATACACGAGAGACGGTATCTAAATAGGAAAGAAACTCAAATATATGATTATACAATCCTAAGATTAAGTAACTGATCCATCTATCAATATTTACTTCCTATATTAACATATTTACTTTCTATAACTTATAACACTCCCCCTCAAGTTGGAACATAAATGTTAATCATGCCCAACTTGTTACATATATAATCAATTAATCAATTTCAGCCATAAGAACAACCAACCCAAAACAATCAAAATAAACAAAGGATCAGAAGAACAGAACCCGTGAACAGTAACTCATGAACAGTAACCGATTAACAGTATAGTTCCCGTGAACAATACCCAATGAACAGTGCCCGATATCTCCAAATGTTACCCTTTATGGGTAACCCAAATGCACAGAACCCTAAATCTCTAAATGTTACTCTTATGAGTAATCCCGATGAACAGAGCCCTAAGTTTCCAAATGTTACTCTTTATGGATAACCCAAATGAACAGAGTTCTAAGTCTCCAAATGTTATCCTTTATGGGTAACTCCGATGAACAAAGCTCTAAGTCTCCAAATGTTACCATTTATGGATAACCCAAATGAACATAGCCCTAAATCTCCAAATGTTACCCTTTATGGGTAACCCCGATGAACAGAGCCCTAAGTTTCCAAATGTTACCCTTTATGGGTAATCCCGATGAACAGAGCCCTAAGTCTCCAAATGTTATCCTTTATGGGTAACCCAAATGAATAAAGCCCTAAGTCTCCAAATATTATCCTGGGTAACCCAAAATGAACAGAGCCCTAAGTCTCTAAATGTTACCTTTATGGATAACCCAAATGAACAGAGTCCCAGGTTTCTAAATGTTACCCTTTATGGGTAACTCGAATGAACAGAGCCCTAAGTCTCCAAATGTTACCCTTTATGGGTAACCTAAAATGAACATAGCGCTAAGTCTCCAAATGTTACCCTTTATGAATAACCCAAAATCACGTTTTACCTATTTCAGCCGCTACTGAAGACATTGGGATAATTTTAATAATATTGGTCTTACTGTTAAAAACCATTTCAACCAAAATTCTATACTCCTTTACCTTCAAACGAATTAAAGGAAGATAACCCAACACTCAAACGGCAAACGAATCACAGATCTGACAAGTGGGTTGCAAGGCAACTAAATGCCTCCACCCAACATCCAAACGGCAAACGAACCACAGATCTGATAAGCGGGTTGTAAGGTGTTATAGATTATAGGAAGTAAATATATTAATATAGAAAGTAAATATTGATAGATGGGTTAGTTGCTTAATCTCAGGGATTGTATAATCATGGACTTGATTTTCCTTCCTGTTTAGATACCGTCTTTTATATATAAATAGGATGTAATCTTTATTATGAAATACAACAACAAACAAAATATTATATTTCTACATGGTATCAAAGCCTTCTCGTAGAGATTTATTTTTTTTCTCTCTCGTCAAGTCTTAAATTTTTGGAGACTCAGGACTCCTGTTCTTTTGTGTTATCCATCTAGAATAATATTTGTCTCTCACCGTTCACCTAAAGAGGATGCCAAAGTCGCCTTGCAGCTCCCTTGTTAGATTTGATGCTCGTTTGGGTGTTGGGTGGAGGTTTTTTTTGATACTATTTATTTGGATTGCCCATAAAGAGTAACATTTGGAGACTTAGGGATATGTTTATTTGGGTTACCCATAAAAGGGTAACATTTGGAGACTTAGGCTTTGTTCATTTGGGTTATCCATAAAAGGGTAACATTTGGAGACTTAGGGCTCTATTTATTTGGGTTACTCATAAAGGGTAACATTTGGAGACCTAAGGCTCTGTTCATTTGGGTTACTCATAAAGGGTAACATTTGGAGACTTAGGGCTCTGTTTATTTGGGTTACATATAATAGGTAACATTTAGAGACTTAGGGCTCTGTTCACGAGTACTCATAAAGGGTAACATTTAGAGACCTAGGGCTCTGTTCATTTGGGTTACTCATAAAGGGTAACATTCGGAGACTTAGGGCTTTGTTCATTTGGGTTACTCATAAAGGGTAACATTTGGAGACTTAGGGCTTTGTTCATTTGGATTACTCATAAAGGGTAACATTTGAAGACCTCTCTGTTCATTTGGCTTACTCATAAATGGCTCTGTTCATTTGGGTTACTCATAAAAGGGTAACATTTGAAAACTTAGGGCTCTGTTCATTTGGGTTACTTATAAAGGGTAACATTTGGAGACTTAGGGCTCTATTCATTTGGGTTATCCATAAAGGGTAACATTTGAAGACTTAGGGCTCTGTTCATCAGGTATTGTTCACGGGAATTATTCATCGGGTACTGTTCATCGGGTACTGTGCAAGAGTCACGAGTACTGTTCATCGAGTATTGTTCACGAATTCGAAATTCTATTCACAGTAAGGTGATTAGTCTTATTAATCATTCTGAATTTATTAAAGAATTAATGGAGTATTTGGAATTTATATATTCTGGCAAAGGGAATATTTCTCGTATTTATGATGTGTGCAAGGCGTTTTACCAAGTTGAGAAAATATGGTCTTTTGTTCTAGTGCTGAACCTGAATGTCGAGTCATGGCAAAAACCGTTTGTGAAGTTTTGTGGGTACGTCAATTATTGGAAGAAGTTGGGTTCACAAATTCAATGTCTGCTTAGTTGTATGGGACGAGTTGATTATATATGTAACAAGTTGGGCATGATTAACATTTATGCTCCAACTTGAGAGGGAGCGTTATAGATTATAGGAAGTAAATATATTAATATAGAAAGTAAATATTGATAGATGGGTTCGTTGCTTAATCTTAGGGATTGTATAATCATAGACTTGATTTTCCTTTCTGTTTAGATACTGTCTTATTTTACAGTTTATATTCATTATTTGGACACAGTGACAGATAAAGATGTGGTATAGTAAATAGGTTGTAATCTTTATTATGAAATACAACAACAAACAAAATATTATATTTCTACATAAGGCAACTTCGGCGTCCTCTCTAGGTGGACGATGAGAGACAAATATTACCCTAGATAGGTAACACAAAAAAATAGGAGCCCTAAGTCTCCAAAAATTTCAAAACTTGACGAGAGAGATAAAAATTAAATCTCTACGAGAATAGCTCTGATACCATGTAGAAATATAATATTTGTTTATTGTATTTCACAATAGAGATTACAACCTATTTATACATGAGAGACGGTATCTAAATAGGAAAGAAAATCAAATATATGATTATACAATCCTAAGATTAAGTAACTGATCCATCTATCAATATTTACTTCCTATATTAACATATTTACTTTCTATAACTTATAACACAGAAAATTCTAGAATGGAATTACAGAAAGAATATCTTCTCCCTTTGTTGTACTATTGTGCTATTTCAGTTACTGCCAACAGCTACTAAGATCATATTGGATAGCTAAAGATTTCTATAGCAGTTATAACTATATCTCCAGCTGGTGTAACTAGTTCCACTTCATACAATCAACTAACAAACTATTTAACTGTTGTTGTTGCTGTTGCTGAAGCTTCTGGAACAATCTTCCTTCTGACCTTCCTCCTCTTATACATGACAAACCCTCCCTATAGTGTAAGAAGAACCAGTCCTCTTCAGGCATGGTAGTGATTAGGCAATCAAGGAAACATTTATTTTCAAGCATCTTTTGAGTGGAAGCATTGGTGGAAGAGGAATTCTATAATAATAGACTATACTGTAATAGAATAAGAGGAGAGTGAAGAATCAATCTATGTGTATTTTCTCTGAAAAAGTTAATATTTATATACAAGATATTATTAGGGTCCTTAGAAATGGATCGAGTTATGGGCTTATTGCTGTAATTTTCTGGAGATGTAATTTTCTTTTTGCACCTATGGTTGCAATGGAACATACTCCTTAGAGAGAACCTGAAGAATTGAAGTACTCAAAAGCTTTGGAAATTTTTCTCATAATTTTTTTAATGAGTTGCTGCAATTAAATACAAGTGGGAGATATAACAATCTCCTAAAAACAGGGAACAATTAAACAACATGGAGGATCACCTCCTATCACTGAGAAAAAGCAAAAACTAACTTGCACTATCCACATTATGGATTAACTACCAAAAACATGGCTTAACCACTAAGAATATGACTCGAACATGACTCTTGAAAATAGGACAGCAATTAACAACTTAAGAAAATGACAACTTAAACCGGGCAATAAAACTGAAATCTGGGTCTGCTAACATTACTCCCCTCTTCCACTATGCGCTTGTCCTCAAGCACAAACTTATGAAATTTCTAAGAAGAATTCATCAAGTAGCTGGTCCATTGCAATATCTCTCGAGTCATCATCTACTAGGTCCAACCAGAATAGTTTCTTGCACTAGTGTCCTCAAGCAAAAGGTTCAACATTTAAAACAAAGTCCTTCCCATCGTCGTTCCTCCATCTCATCACGGTTCAAGTGCTTAATCATTCGGGTACCTTATGCTTATGTTGTTTGTTGAAATGAACGATTGGTTGAAGGATTTGCTGCATATATGGACCAATTTTTTGGTTCATAGAGTCTTGACATGCTCATGACTATGATTAGGTTTATTGGTTGGTGAAATTCCACCTCCATGGCTTAATCTGGCAGAACCGCTAAGAACGTGACTCTTGAAAATAGGACAGCAATTAACAACTTAAGAAAATGACAATTGAAACCTGGTAGCAACACTAAACCTAGGTCAGCTAACAAATATCCTATAATCATGTATTCTAATTATGGTTATGCTAAGAATAATATTTACATTATTACATAGTTGACTTACTATACTATAACAAAATTCTAATAAAAACTAAAGAATAGTTCCAAAGCAAATCCCAAGCACGACCACGCAAAACACATGTGATAAAATTAACTAGCAAAACGTCACCAAATGGGGCAATGCTCCCATACAAAAGTGACAAAATAATAAATGATAGAAGTCCCTTAAAGAGGAGACTGAAATGCTAAAGGTCACTGGAACCGGCGCCTGGAGAAAGGGCGAAGAGAGACAAATGGCGCGTGTGACCATCAATGGTCACCAGGACAAAAGGGCAAGCCCATTTGTGGTTTGGCTGTCACCTAGGGAGGGCGGTGAGACAAATCAGCCACCCTAGGTTGGTGACCTTCTCTATGGAAATATGTTTAAAGGGTAGAAGAGAACAAATTTCAAACTTGATTACAAAATATCAACCTTACTCTAATACCATGTTCCCAGGAGAGTGAAGAGTGAATTTTTGTGTTTTTCCTTTGAAAAAGGTCACAACATTTATATTTAAGATATTCAATAATCATATATTCTAACTAGAAAAGTATCCTATGATTATGCTAGGAATAATATTCTCGTTATTACATAGTTGACGTACTATAACACATACTATGTAAACAAAAGTGGAGTGATCTATTTTTAACTCCTATCTTCCCATTCCTAGAGATAGGTAACAATGCCCCACTGTGTTTCCATTTAGGGCATAGCCAAATTCTCAAAACAAATGCTAATAGTGAGTTCCCATAAATAAAATTAATTTAAATATGCTAACCTAGTGAAAACAAATTCGGTCATATTGAAACAAGTACCCATAATTGTTTCAAACAGAATTGCAACAAATTTGGTGGCAGAACTTAATCTATGTTTGTCCTGAAAATGGAATGACAAAATACATGTGAACCTTCCATAATTTTAATCAAGGCATTTTCTTGATGCTCACATATGGTGCCTGTGCAGCATCAGCGAGACATATATATATATATATTCCCTAAATTTAGCATTAAATAATTCAAAATAAAAATCATGAACACATCAAATCAGTTCAAATAATGGTTTTGAATGCGTAACTAAACATCTTAAACCGTGGGGAAAAGCAACTTCTAACTGAATTCCCTAAATTACACATGAAATTACAATATTACTCAATGAAAAATCAAAAAGTACAGATCCAACGTTGTAAACCAGCATTGAACTTGTAGGGAGGAGAAAAGCAATGTTAATCCTAAACCAAACAACTGGACAATTTCATCATTTGCTGACAGTGCACTTGGAACTGCTAAAGGACAAAAACACTGCACTACTCAAATCACATTAGCTCAATCCTCTGCCTCAACTGTTTAATAAGAATAATTTTAGTTCCAAATATTTAACAGCCTAAAAAAGGTAATTTAGCACAATTTCACATGCCCAAACTCTTAACTATTCAATAATTCAGAATTGACAGTACTTCATTTTAAAACTCACAGTTCTAACTTGATCGACCCATAAAGAAAGGAAAACAAACAGTAAAAAACTAAATCATACCCGGCAAAGGCAAGATTGAGAAGAAAGGCGCGAGTGGTTAAGAAGCGAAGCGCAACATCGAACTGGGAGACAAAACTACTATCGGCTTTTCTGCTCTGACTCCGATAAGAACGATAATTATAGTCATTGCTATAGCCGCAGCCATAACCATAACGATGAGCTTGTCTATGATTATCATAACCGGAGGAGGAGGAGCGAATGTTGTAATCGACACGTTTCCGGTCATCCGAAAGGATTTGATAGGCCTCGGAGAGGTGTTTGAAACAAAGGGTAGCGTTATCTCTGACTGATTTAGAAGATTGGGAATGCTTGTCAGGGTGATATTTGAGAGCCAATCTCTTGTAGGCTTCTTTGATTTCCTCTTTGGTTGCATTCTTGTCCAACTCCAATATCTTGTAGTAATCCATCGTCCTGGTCTCCTCAAGAAATCTTCGACCTTTTGATCAAAGGAATCGAGAGCCGAATCCTGGTTTGCTTTGGTTTATGGACTCAAGTGGAAGTCGTGGCACTTTTGTCTTCCACTCCTTTAACCGTCGAGCTATTTTTGGCTCGGCTAAATTTACCTGGGGCAATGTCAAAAACGTCAATTTGTTTTTTTATTTGTTATTAATATTAATAAATAAATAAATAAATAATCCCATCCATTTTATTTGTCATATATATTAATATATTAAAAAATATAATTTTTTATTTTTTAAAATAAAATAAAATTATAATAATTAATTTATATATTTTTATATTCTAAAAAATAACAATAATTTAAAAATAAATAAAAATAAAAGAATTATAAAATAAAAAGAATATATGACTTATGAGTATTTAAAAGCGTGAATTATCTACTATCGAATAATATGATCTTATTTGAATTTATTTAAATAAAGGCAATTTACTAAAAATAAATTTTAATATTTTTGAATGACATTGAATAATTTGTGGATAAAATTGACTTTTTTATTATTTTTTGCTATTTAATTTATCACCCACATAAAAATTAATATCTTTTTCTAAGAGATTCTTAAGTTGTAAAATTTTGAAAAGAATTATTATCTAGTTTCTTAATTGTTAGAAAATTAATTAAAATATTTCTTATTATCTATAAATAATAGAATTTAGTTCTTTTGTTAAATTAACTTAACAGAAACCATTAATTAATATCAAAAAGTAAAAAATACCCCTATCAAAGCCTAAGTCCCTGAAATTCCACTGACTAGTATTTAACGCATCAAAGACCTATGGTCCGTTGCCACTGTCACAAGTAGTTCAGCATCCCCGAGAGTGGTACATTATTGTCAATAAGCGGTCCCTTAATATCCCATATAAATCAAATTCATATCAATAAATTAAAAATTAAAATTTTAATATTTATAAAAATTAAATCAAATTAATTTTAATTAAAAATTAAATTGAATTAAATTGTTTCAATTCGATCTGATTCGATTTGATCAATTTTAATTTTTAATATATTTTTTACACTTTATTTTTAATATTTTAAAATTTAATTAAAATATTTTAATTTTAATATAATTTAATTTCTCTATATTATTAAAAATAATATATTATTATCACTAATCAGTTCAATTTAATTAATTTTTTTTATCAAAATTGAATCGAATCGAATTTTTAAATTAATTCAATTTGATCAAATTTTTTAATTTAAACCAAATACTGATGACCCGCCGGTAATCGTCTAACGTTAATCTATCGGTAAATTGCTATTCGTTTCTTGTTTTATAATGCATGAAGTGCATATTACTGCCATTGGGATCATTACACAATTGTTTTGTCGTTGAAAGTGTTGAGGAAGTCAAATTTTTAATATATACTCAATACATATGTCGATATGATAATATTATTTAAATTTTTGTTTGAATATGTGCTTTGATGTTTTTAAGATTGGCTGATATATTGCTCATAAAACATGTAGGATTTTACATAATGGCTTATGCTAAATGGTATACCTTTGTGCCAAATTATACAAGGGAAGAGGGAACCATTAGGTATGCGTATGAGGGTTTCGTATATAGCATTGCTTAGTGATGTGTACAAGCTTTTAATAATTCAAGTTTATTTTGTTTCTATTAAGGCTGGAAATGGATTGATTACAAAAAATAATATTGATTTGTTATTGATACTTGAATTGTATTTATAGGCCTCTTATAACCTTTACTGTTACACTATTGGTTGTTGCAATTAGTGTTCAGACACCCTCATATCAAAATATAGTTAACAATGAAAATAAGAATTTAGGTGGGGTAGAGGAGACAAAGATGTAGATTGCCTTCTATAAGAGGTGCAACTAGGGGTGAGCATTCGGTCGGTGTAGTTTAAAATCAAACCGAATCGAATAAATTAAAAATCGAAATTTTAGTATTTATAAAAATCAAATCGAATTGATTTTGGTCAGAAATCAAATCGAATCGAACCTGTCTGATTCGATTCGATTCGGTTTGGTTTGATCGGTTTCAAATTTTAATAAATTTTTTATTTTTTACACTTTATTTTTAATATTTTAAAATTTAATTAAAATATTTTAATTTTAATATGATCTAATTTCTCTATATTATTGAAAATAGCATACTATTATCACTAATCGGGTCAATTCAGTTTTTTTAATTTTTTCTGATCAAAACCGAATCGAACTGAAATAACTGAAATTTTTTTTCTGGTCGCCCCTAAGTGCAACTAGTGGTAGGAGAATTAGAGGAGAAACTGATATTGAGAATTCAAGTACGAAAGTAGGTTCTTATAGTAGTGTGAATACTTTTGTTGGTATTGGTATAGATGTTGTTAATACCCCTATAGGTATTGGTATAGGTATAGATGACATTAATATACCTTTAGGTCATGGTATAAACGATGTTAATGCACATATAATGTTGGATTTTAATCGGATTAAACGTAATAGAAAGTATAGAAAAATAAAGTTTTTTTTCTAACATGGATAACGTTTGAATGAATAAAGCAATAAAAGTGGAGAAAATAAATATCTTTTATTTTCTTTACAGCAAAATATGAGATCGTTTGTTTCGGCTGTATTGTTGTAAACCACAAGTTATCTAAGTGTATGGTCTCTAACGATATCCACACAGAATAACAATCAAAAAACATTAAAACAATTCTAAAGGTTGAAAATGAGAAAAGGTTTTGAGTGCTAGCTCTCTACCTTTTCTGTGAATTTTGGAGGCTCTCAAAAGTATGACAATTGGCTCTCATAAGAGACTCTTTTATACTAAAACCCTAAAGTTTTAGTATAATAATATTTATTTATTTAACTAATTAAATAAATAAATTATAACTATAGCCCAGAACTTTAATAAACAAGCTATATAAATCTTAGATAATTTTAATTAAGTGCCTACTTAATTAATTATGTAACGACCCGAAAATCCGGACCGCTACCGGCGCTAGGATCCAGATCGGCATAAGGCCGCCGGGACCCGTAGCAAGCCTACTATGCATCCTGTACAGCTGGTATAATCCCAAACATGATCCAACATTTTCTTAAAACATTTAAAAACTTTACCTTTAACCAGTTTGACCTGTGTACACACTATGACTGAACTCATAGAACCCCTAGGGTCAGCATACCCTACGCCAAACTCGGTCCATCACATGTAACAGTATAAAATAAAACTCATGTACAAAGGGATTATCCAAACTCGGGCCAAGCACAATACTATAACTCTGAACAAATTAGGTCAAATTCGTAATTATTTCAAATTATAATTTTAAGCTAATGTCATAAAACTTATATGCAATTCAGTTCTACTTGATTTAACTTTTCGTTTTATTTTCTCATACTACTATTTATGTCTGTGACTTATTAGATTCTAAATATATTGACAACAAATATAATGAACTAATTAATTAATTTGAAGATTAAAAGTATTATCTAGCAATATGTCAAGACTATCCAAATATTTGGAATGTTAATAGCGGTTTGACTTTACCTTTCGGTGCATATTTCTCAGTATAATTAATATCATTTCATCACTAATATTTCGATTTAACAATTAATGCATGTAATGTGTAACATATTAGTTTTCATATATTAGTCATTGCCCTGCTGAATGAAATTTCAAATCTGATTTGCTAAATCCATTCCACCTTGCGTAAGGATTTCATGATTAATACTAACAGAGAATAAATAGAACATTCCCTAAGAAACTTATGATGATGAATCATATCTCAATCATATAAATACCTTTATATAGTTTCTATTATATCTAATTTATCATCGTTTATTACTCATGAATTAAGTAATGTATAAAATAAATCAAAATATAGAAGTCCCTATATAAGATGATTTATTGATTTCAAGTCAAATGATCACTTACACAATCATCACTTATACTGGTTATTTTTTAAGCAGGAATCGTCCACTTTCAAAGAAATTTCGATAGTGATAATGTCATCGGAGAACGTCATGGATTGAATAGATTGGTATTCAATCAATTCACTTGCTTTTACACTTTTTTTTGATGGAGTAGAATTGGAGAGAAAAGAAAAGAGAAAAAAAATTTTAATTTTTTTTTTATATTATCTTGTTTGGATAATAATTATAAGGGAGAAAAGAGGAGATAAGAAATTGCATTTCTTAATCCTTTAAAATGAATCTAAAATATTTCTCCCCGAATTAGTAGGAAATGGAGGGAAATGGAGAACTTAAGGTTCTTTGTGTGGAAATTCTTTAACGTCCATTAGTTTAAAAACTCTTTTTTTAAGATTACAAGGGTATATTTATTGTTACTCTTTTTTTGAAAAAAATAGAAATTATATTTCTTTTTGTCTTTTTAAAATCTATCTAAACCATGAGGAGGAAATCAAATTTATTTTCTTTTCTGATAGATATCGAATCCGTCAATTAAAACTGATTTTCCTTTTTCTTATTTTAAAAGAATTTGCAGATATGGTAAATAAGTGTTGATCCCGCAAAGACCTTAAAGTTGTTCATATTGAATGACAAGTAGAATAAGTAGAACAGTTTAAAATAAAAAGGGAGAAGAAGAAAATTGCTATTTGGAGAAATTGATTTTAAGAAGAATTAAAGAAGAAATAAAATAATATGATTGAAATTATGAAATAAATAATTAATAAAGAAAATCCAACTGAAGGAAATCGAAATTGAGAGGTTTATGGTTGATCATTGATTAAAAAGATAATTAATTTAATTATCTATTGTTTGGTTCTAATATTCAAACAAACGAATCTCACTAATTCTTTTTTACGGTTAAATTAATCTGCGCAACATTTAAATTAATTTATAGTTAATTAATAATTTCATCAAGCATGTAGATTTAATTAATTAACTGCTTTAAGAAGAGAATAACCTAAACTTGATCAATAATTGCAAGCGAAATTATTTAAATCAGATCAATTAATTACTTAACATAAACGAATATGCTAATTGCTACCTGTATTAACTCAATTAAATAATTACGTATTTACTTGAGTTAATTAGCAATATGTTGTCTTCCTAAGATATTTAATAGGTCCCTTGAATTTCTAAAAGGACAACAATGGATGTGGTATTCCTCAAAAATAAAAATTAATTGAAAACAGAAATAAAATCAACAGAAATTAAGAACAAAACCTCACAACTTTAAATAAACCTCTATTTGATTAACCTTCAACTGAATAAAAGAGTTTAGCCTCTAAGGGCCATCATAAAATTTAAAAATAAAAATAAAAAAAGAAAGAGAAGAATTTGGCCAAGAAAGAGTCGAAAAAGAGAGAGAGGAGGAGAAGAGATGATGTGATATGAGAGATGATTTTCTACTTTTAGGGCAGTTTTTATATAGATTTTTTTTCAAATGAAAAGATAATTATTTACAATTTAAAAAAAAGTAAACTAAATCTACTACTCCTATGTTGACTCTTTTCTAATCCTGATCTGATTGTGTTTGCATCTATCTGAAACTGATTTGAACTCCGTATAGCTGGCAAAAATCGAAATTCAGGAGTCTGTCCGTCGACTTGGACTACAACCTTGAGCAAAACTGTATCTTCCAATCAGGAAAAAACTCTAAAACAGCCTCTTTTGGTTCCTTTTCTTATTTTCAGCTCAAAACTCGTCCAAAATCAAATTTCAAGTAAAAATCAATTATTTTCATAAAAAACATAGCAAAATCATGGAATTTAATATGTAAAAAGTGGTGAGTTTTGTAACTCATCAGAATTTCCTACATTTGCACCTTTACTTGTCCTTAAAGCATAGAAATTCAAATCACTAAAAACAATAAAAACACAACCCTATCCTCAACCATAGAAATGTAATTTATCTAAAGTAAAGAATCAAATTGTCATACAATAAGATAATAGCAAAAATAGCTTAACTTCACTAAAGTTTATTTGAAAAAGTCTCATCTTTAAAACATGTTTCTCAAAACATAAAGCTGGCTCTTAATCCAATTTTGAGCATACAAAATATTAAGAATGCCATTAATATTAAACTACATTTTTGAAAGAATAAACTCTTAGAAACTTTTGACTAGACCGACAAAATTTAAAGACTTTGGGGAGTTTTATTACACTTCTTACTATATCTTGTCTGAAATAAAAAAAAATGAATGTGAAATAAATACTTATTGAACCACTTGTCCCACGTTATTCAGATCAGGTGGCTACTAGCTCCACTTATGATCACCTAACTAAAGGCATGGGGTGAGTTTTTAAATAGCCCAAAAAAGGGTGATACTCTCCTAAACATCGATTTTTCCATACAGAATCACCTTAAGGGGTCACCAAGTACTGCACTACTTGGACTATCGAGTTGGTAACTAAATAACAAAGTAACTAGAGGAGTGGGTCATAGGAGTACATTAATATGGCTTTATTTGCTTTTGTTGTTTTTTCTTCTTTTTTTTTTTCCTTTTTCTTTATGACACCCCTTAACTTTAACACAAACACATAATCTAGACAATGTCCTTAAAGTCATTCTTAACAAAGGGTAGCAACTCATTTAAAAGAACATGTATTCATTACCCAACTATTTAAATAAGAACAATGCTTCATGAACTCTCAAAACAAGCCTTAAAAACAAAACTAACAAAATGAACAATAATGAATTTATTCTATTTAGGCTAGCATACAAATGGTATAAAAACTTGAATTCTATGTTAAAGACATATCAATTTCTCATGGCAAGTAGGAACTGTAAAAATTTTTTTGAATAAACCTTAAAAACAAAGAAATTTAAAAAGTACTGAGGAACAGAAAAAAAACAGGACAAGAGTACAGGCTTGGGCAAGCCTCTAGCACTCAGCAGAAAAAATTATGTAGAAAAAGCAGAAGAAAAGAGAAATTTGTAGAACACAACAGAAAAATATATACATCAGCCAACACAATAAAAACACTTCTATTCCAATCACTTCTCCTCCCCCAGCACTTATTCCTCACATTGTTCTCAATGTGGAAAAATTTTCAAGCAACGAGGGAAGTTTATCAGCATATTAGCAAAAGTGAGTAAAGAGAACTTTTCTGAGGAGTAAGTTGCCTAAAACTTCAAGTTGGTGGAGGCTGAGGTATAGGCAACCCTCAAGTGAGAGAGGATGACATCCAACTTTTGCATCAAGTGGTGCATTTTCACCTCAACTCTGGCTAGGCAGACTTGATCATCAGGTTCTGAAGGTGTTGTTGAGGTGGCTGAGGTTGACTTGTCCTCTGTCCAAAATAAGAGCGATTGTGGTGGAATGATAAGACCCGGAGGATAAAACACAATTTCTTTCCTCTCCTTAAGGCAAAGTAAGCCCACATAATTAAGTGCAGGTATATCAAGAGGAAGAATGTGCTCAGCTATGTGCAAATCAGTATTCTCAGTGTCAAGCAAACCTAACCCTATAGCTAGTACAGAAATCACAGAACCTAGATATATACCATGTCCAGCATCAGAAATACTCTTAAACTGGGAGGCTAACTAGAAACCAAAATTAACTTTATATTTATTCAACATAAACCATAAAAAGAAGAGTTTATATTTTGTCAGCTTGGTGGGATCTTTATTTTTCCCAGAAAATGTATAACAAAGAAACTTGTGAATATATTTAAGGGCAGGGCTCTAGATATCATTTGCTTTAGATTTTTCTCCTTTAAATTTAAGCGCAGTATTCCCTATTAATTCTTTGTATACAAAAATTGGATCCCAACCAGTTGAATAATCACATAAATAGTCTAAGTTCTCGGCAATTTTAACATAATCATCATTATAAACACCCAAATGCAGATTAAAACCTATCATTGAACAATGTACCAGTTTATTCTGTAACCTAAAATGACCAATAGGTACATTTAAATTGAAATTCTATATATCAAAAGAGAACTCATAGGTGGCATAAAACTCACGACACGGCTCAACATAAGAGGGGCAGTTTATTGCAAAGAATTTTCTTCACCCAATATTATCAATTAAAGCATAAACCTCATCAAGTATTTGCAATTGGGTCAAGTTCGTTTGTTAGTGATTAAATTGTGGGCCAAGATCCGTAATTCGTTTTGTTTTAGTCAAATTGAGTTTGTACACTAAAGACTAGGCTATTTAGGTAGGAACTCTTTCCAATCATATCCTATATGATTTTTGGTTCTAATGAGTTGACATCGTATGTCAGGCACATACCCATTTTAGATTTCCTAGGGCCAAGAGCAAATGTAACTACCTATGTTAAGTCTAAACCTACAATCGAGTGTTAAGCGTAACAATTAGTCTAACACTTGCCTCACAAAAATAATCTAACGCACCTAACTTTGGCTAGCCCACGCTTCGATGATCGATGACTTGGCAAGTTTTGATTTAGGAAGGCAATTCATATTGAATTAATTTTTAGGGATTGTTTCAAAAATATCTTACATGGCAAAACG
Source organism: Manihot esculenta (assembly GCF_001659605.2). Classification (NCBI taxonomy): domain Eukaryota; kingdom Viridiplantae; phylum Streptophyta; class Magnoliopsida; order Malpighiales; family Euphorbiaceae; genus Manihot; species Manihot esculenta. The sequence continues at coordinate 13,512,997 of NC_035168.2, forward strand.
AATATCCATACATTCAGACATGCATAAGTATAAAGCATAAAAGTAAACGTATCACTCATGGGCCAAGGGACCTATAACTGAGAACTAAGACCTAATACAAAATAATCGTCTTCTTCGAGTTGGGCCAAAATGAATTAGCTCACAACTATTGGGCCAATACAAGTTAGCTCCCCAACTTGGGCTCCATCTTCAAATTCTATACTATAAAATTTAACATACATTTCAAAATTAATAAACGACACACAGGCCGTATTTAATTTATAAACAAAAAATAAAGCCCATGAGTGCACCATGCAATGACATTCACAAAACACACATCATACATAGCAAAAATAATCTTGGCATTTCTGATTTTATTTTAAGTATAAGCACATTAAGGAAATTGTGTGTTTAGACTTTTAGAATTATCCCGATGAAGGGTTTGGGTCCAAGGCCATTAGGTTAATTATTGACCAACTCATCTTTTTAAGTCATTCTTAAAATTTAGAAACACAAAGCAACTTTAATTAGTGCCATTAATCAAAAAACCCAATTTCCGATTTAGTCCGATTTACATGTTTAGTGGTTTAACATTTAAGCATAAACATATAATTTTCATATACCAAAAACATGAAATAAATAATTTAAACATGTAATTGTATGAAATAGCATTTGCCATTAAAAGAATAAAATTGATAAAATTTAATCATGGCAAAACAAAACAATCGACATACATATACAACATGCAAAAGTGTATATTATGAAGATGTTTCATTAAACATATTAAAATTAACTGTTAATTATTAAAAACTATGTTTATCACATAATTAGAACAATCATTTCATATCTAATCTAAATGAAGTTTGAATGCCCTAAGTGGATTTAAACCTTACTAATCATATTAGAAAAGAAAATCCTAGCCGATTATGAAAAACCTTTCTTAGTTGATTATGTTCTTTATTCTAGGGGCAATTCTGAAAATTTAATAATTCTGTCCAAATTTGTTTTTGATCAAATAAACACTCAAATAAGTTATAAAACACCTTCTATTAATCATATTAATCATTTAAAGTGTTTAACTAACTCATACAAATGAAAACATATAATGCAGAAAATTTCGACTTTATTGTCTACATGTCTAAATGAGTGTTTAAGCATGCAAACTATTTAAATACCATTATTAATTATACAACCAGACTCTGATACCAATTTTGGAAATCTTATGAGCTTAATATCAGATTAGCAGCAGCGGAAAACAAAACAATTTTAAGCCATAAGAACAACCAAAAGATCGATGCATGCAATAAAGGCATTATAGTGCAAGAGTTACCTTTGTTGAATTATTTACAAGACTAGACCAAAGCGAAACGAATCAAAATCATCTTTTTAATCTCCTCTCTAGCAGTAAAACATGACCAAGGGACTTCCCAATAGTGACTCCCCTCTACAATTTCACACACTGAAATTCTCGGGCAAAGGAAGTGTGCTAACACCTTAAATGTTTGTCTCTTCCTTTTGATTTTGTGAATTCGACTTAGGTAGAGGATTAGAGATTTAATCTCTATCAATCTCTGATGTGTTTAGTGCCAAAAACTTAAGAGCAAATAAGAGAAAATTTTCTTCTTTTCTCTAAGAGATTTGGCCAAAGAGAGGAGGTGGAAGAAGTGTGTCTCTCTTTCTCCTTTTTCTCACCTATATATAGCCACATTTTCAGAGTTCTATTAGGATTTTACTCCACATTATTTTAGGAACTCTAATTCATCCGAAGGAGTGGAAAACTTGGGGAGAAAGTTTTGATTTAATTTGAATTCAAATCCAATTAGATATTGGCATTTAATTCAAAATAAACTTTCTTAAAACAAGTTCTAATCCTATTAGGACTCTCTCTTTTAACTAATTAATTAATCCTTTTAATTAACTAATTATATCAGACCTTAAGCCACATTAAGTGGGCCTAAGAATGTATGCCAAAATTCACATGAGCCCATTGATAATATTTTAAATAAAAAACTTATTAATGGTCCGATAAAGAAAAGACCAAAGTACCCTTTGTCCAAATTTCATCGTGTGCGATTCTGTAGGATTATTCAATGTTGGTAATGGATTTTTAAGGCCATAAATTATAATTGGTCTCTAGCAAGATATTATGATTACCCAAATTGAATAGTTATGAATTTGCTCAGAAAATCACCTTACTAATGAACTAGTACAATCTTTTACCATAAGATATTATGATTTGCATAAGGCATGGAACAAGTCATTCTTACTTATTACTAAATCATTTTTCTTGACCTATTAGTGATACTGAATCAATCAAATTAATGATAACTCTTATCATACGACTTGAGTGTGGCCACACTCTTCTCAATTTCACTAGTTAAGTAGCCGATGATATTTTTCTCTTTCTTCGAGAGAGTCAATCCCTTCACTTCTCTCATGTTGCTTAGCATGAATCGTGGCATACCCAATCATACCCGTACTTGCCAACCCATTTATGAGCGCGTTAGGTGTAAGTCAAAGCATACAAGGACTCATCTAGACATCCATAGATATTTTCAGTCTAAGGACTTCTAGTACAAATATCACTCTACAGACACTTATGACTTTTAACAATGTAGTGTTCTCATAAGTGGATCGCTTTCAAATATAACGTTCTTAACTTGTATTTATATTCTCTGATTGATATCTAATATTCTATGACCCGTAAAATAGGATTATCTCATAGAGACCATACTAGCCTTAGTTCAATGTCACTCCCATGACAATGATTGTCTAGAGAAGTTTATAATATTATTTTCTAAAGTTTCAAGGTTTTACTACCAAGTGCCTCACACTTGATAACTTGAATAGACCCAACATTCAAAGATATTTTATCAATTTAATATGCACAGTAATAAAAAAGTGATAAAACAAATACCTCATTTTTATTTATTGTAGATAAAATGTCTTAACAATATACATGGGACTAGGGCTTATACTAACATTATCATTAAAAATTTATTTAAAAAAAAGGGTAAAAATTGGCCATATATGTTGCTGAGTGTATTCTAAATTTTGCTAACTATGCTATAAATTTTTATAAATTGACAAAGTTCAACAATTATAATTTTATCATTTTATGACAATTTGAGTTCAATTAGTAAAATTTCAAGTAGATTTAGTAATTAGTAGAACTATGTTTACTTCTTTTTATAAATCATTAATTGTATGGTTAATTTGTATTTAATTATTACAATTTTTTTTAAGTTTAGGTGTTCAAGAGGTTACAATTTTAGTTTAGATATTTAATAGGCAAACATAAAATAGTATAGGAGTGTAAATATATATTTGGCCAAAAGTATTAGGATGATCTTAGAGATAAAAATGATTAAATGGATATATTATATCACTAATTTTTAAATTAATGACCGGCAAAATGAATTGAAGAAGGAGATTTCCCTTTCCTTATCGGTTAGGCCAACCCTTATATATATACATCTTTTTTTCTCTAAAGTCAACTAAAAGCCACATACCTATTCCTAAGTAGAGCAACCAGCCTCCCCTTTCCCTTACTCTCAACCTCCTCAAAAAGAAAAACAAAGAAACATTGGCAGCCCCTTCTTAGGAGTGTGGCCTCCCTTTCCCATTATTCTCTTCTCTTCTTTTCTTTCTTCCTTTGCTTAATCTCAAGGTATTCTCTTTGAGAATAAATAATCATAACATATTAATATCATATAGCATGTTTCTTGATTTATTTTGGATGTTGGTCACCTTCTCCACCAATCTTGATGTGATATTTGATGGTAACAGAATTATGTGTATAAAGGCGTGAAGGTGTCCCTTTCTGTTTGAGTTTTCCATCTTAATTGACAGAGATTATTGTTCTCAAAATATTTTTATTATATTTTTCATAAAATTTCCTATAATTTTCATGCATTATTTATTGTAATATGATTTTTATTCAATTAGTTATGATTTTTCAAAATTTAAGAAGCAAACTAGTGTTACTCTAGTCAGTAACAGCAAGTAATGTGACTCCTATAACCCAAAATTTGATCTTTAGATCACACCAATTTAGGTAATTATTGATTTTAAAGCTAAGTTTGAGAACTCTACAATTTTTTTATTTTGTGTTTTTCATGTTTAGACCTCTAAATGTATGCCATATTGCATAAAAAAAATCGGCATCCAAAATCTACCAATTTCAGGAACAGTCATATTTTATGGGTTATAACTAAGTTTTACACATTCTTTTTATTTGATTCTTTTTCTACATTTTTATTCTATATCTTTAGTATGTCTCTACAAAATTTTAGACTTTTCTGGATTGATATGGTATTTGTTTTTCAAAATTTTACAACATGGTGTGAAAATTTATCATAATCAAGTATTCCTCTTTTAATAAGGCAATTTTAATCCTTTTTGTACTATTTCAATTTTAATCTTACGTCTGTGTTTTGATCTTATTTTTTTTCTTTATTAACATACTATTTTGTATTAAAATAGGAGGTAGATGGAGGTTAAGGTTTCCTTCTTACTTGCTTCGGTAAAAAATCCCTTTCCTTATTAGAAAGTGATTACTTTTTTATTTTCATTAGAATTTTCTTTATTTGTCTAGTTTACTTTTTTCTATTTTATTTGTTGCTGAATATTTATTATCTTTATTATTTGCTTGCATTTTTGTTTTATTATATAATTTTTGTGAGCAATTTAAATGAGATGTCGTTAAAGGAGGAAAGAACTCCACCTTGATCGAATCCCTCACCATGGCCGAACCAACCAACCCTTTGACATAGAGTTGTGTCATCTTTAAAGAGTTAATGGACCTACTTTAGGAGCTCATGAAGGAGCTCAATTCCCTTAGAGGCGCAAAAACCTAACCTTGAAGGCTCTTTACAAAGAGTATGCAGCTGGATAAGTCTTGTAATAGAATTTTAGTCTTTTTAGTTATTTTAATTATTTTTTAAGGGTTGCAATTAATTTTTTTCTCCTCTTTCCTTTTTTAGGACTTTGTAATTGTAATTATTTTCTCCTCCCATTTCTTTTGGATGCTTTATTTGCTTTCATCACTTTAATATCCATATAATATTGACTTAGTAAATTTAGGAACTCACTTGGTAATTCCAAAAGACACCTTACATGTCAAAAAGATATAGTTGGCATGATTAGGGATTGTTTCTCACTTTGGCATAAAAATGCCTAAGTAGTAAAATCTTTAGGAAAATTTGGCCATAAAAATGGACTTAAAATACATGCTTAGATATCTAGTGAAACATTTCTTTACTATATGCTGAAAACCAACTTAGAAACTGTAACGACCCGGAAATCGGACCGCTATCGGCGCTAGGATTTAGATCGACTTAAGGTCGCTAGAACCCGTAGCAAGCCTAACATACAACCTGTCGTACCTGATAAAATCCCATACATGATCATACATTTCCATAAAAACTTTAAACTTTTTTTTTACCAAGCTTGACCTGAACATACATCATATCTGTAAACATAAAAACCTCATACTAGAGCCCTCATCAAATGCTTTAGTAGGGTCAATATATCATACATCAAGCTTGGTTTAACATATTTCATCAAACATAAAACATTTTACATAAAGATCATGTACAAGAAGGGATTTACAACCAACATTAGGGCCAAGCACAAAACTAATCCTCAATACAATACATTACAATACCTTACATTACATTACATGTCATTTCATGTCCACTACTAATCTATTACATATACAATGCCTTTACCCTTGCTGACTTCTTATGCTATCTTTGACCCTGCAACCTGGGGAGTTAGGGGAAATGAGTGAGCTACTAAAGCCCAGTGAGCAGAACGGTAATACAATTTAATAACATATGCTTTCATGAGATGCATCACATCACAAACAATTCGCATCAAGGATGGACTTATCACCAATAACCCTCTACATATCCAACCGTGCCAGGGGCGTAGAATGGGCCTCGACCTAGACTTTCTCTTAACATAATATAACATAACATAACCAATCGTGCCAGGGGCGTAGAATGGGCCTCGACCTTGACTTTCTCTTACATCGTGCCAGGGGCGTAGAATGGGCCTCGACCTGGACTTTCACATCATATCATATCATATCATATCAAGGGCTAGTGGGTCATCCAATATCCATCCACATCAACAGCAAATTATGCAATGCGTCATATTCGTGAATTCCCTAATTGGCTTTTGCTCCATTCAGCATCTTCTTTAGCCCATTCAAAATAGCCCTGTTAGTGACTTTAGTCTGCCCATTGGTTTGAGGATAAGCCGCCGATGTGAACTTGTGATGTATGCCCAGATTCTTTCTAAATTCTTTAAAGTCTCTACAATCATATTGAATTCTATTATCCAAAATTAGCACATATGGCACCCCAAACCTGCATATGATATTACCTCACACGAAGTCAATTATCCGATGAGCAGTTATATTTTTAATAACTTTGGCTTTGGGCTATTTTGAGAAATACTCTACTGCAACGTATTTTCTCTACCCAATTGTTTAAGTGAAGGGGTTCAAGGATATTTATGCCCCATTATAAGAAAGGTCACGAGGTAGAGATATTGGTCCAAGGAACTGTAGGTGTGTTAGTTGCTCGACCAAATCTCTGACACACATCGCACTTCTTTATGTAGTTTTCCATATTAGTCTTTAAGGTTGGCCAATAATATCCTTATCTAAATATCTTATTTGATAGGATAGTTTCCCTTTCACACCTACCACAAATTCCTTGATGGATTTCCTACATGATGTATTTAGCTTCTTTAGGTCCCGCAAAATGAAGCCATATAGTTGGCTTCCCTCTCTTAAAGAGCACTCCTTTTTCATGTTGATAATCCCTTGCCTTGACAGCTATCTTTTTTGCTTCATTTTTTTTCCTCCAAGAGCTCTTCCTAGTCTAAGTACTTAATGAATGGATCCATCTAGCAAGACTCGATTTGTGTAGCTACATGATCAGAGCGGGTCTCTCAAAGCTGGGCTGCAAGATGGTCTCTATCAGCACTTTCCTGGGCAGTTCTTCTAATTCTTTAATTATGAGCATGCTCATTATATCTACCTCCTCATTCTATGCTTGAGGAATGAGATCAATCTATAATAAGATACCTTTCTTCTTGAAGTTCTCTAAATCGAGATAGGTACCGTTTCATAGTTTCATCTCGAGCTTTATAAGTTTCTTTGACCTTATTGACCAATAGTTGTGAGTCACAAAGTATCCTACAGTTATCCATCCAGTCTCTTACAACAGCTGCATCCCATTGATGAGACCCTCACACTCTACCATGTCATTTGAAATTGTAAACTTGAATCTCAGTGCATAAGATATTATCAGGTCATCAGGTCTTTCAAGGATTGCCCATGCCCCACTTCATGTTGGGTTTACTACCCCATAGACACTTAAGCTCCATTTACATTTGTGACTGGGTTGATATACTCCTTCTTGACTACACTCTACCCTTTCACTTCTTTAAGGTATCGCACCATGTTCCTTCTACTTATTGAACGAGTATTAAGCTATAAAATCTGCTAAAGCCTAAGCTTTGACTATTATCTATAATCGGTGTTGCAGACAGTATGGCCCCATCTCCATTGACCATGCTAACATCTCCCCAGACATCTCTGGTCATTTTAGTATATGCCTTAGATGCTGATTTATTAGCATAATTCCCTAGTGATTCTCTAGGTACACCTTAAACTTTTAGACAACCAAGAGAAGTGCTAGGGCTACTTTCTCTATGTTTGGATACCTCAACTATGCTCTATTCAGTACCTTGTTTACATAAAATATTAGCTTCTGGACACCTTCTTCTTCCTATACCAACATCACACTAATACCTAATCGAAAGCTACAAAGTAAATAAATAGGTCTTCCCCAAGCACTAGTCTGCTAAGAATCTTACATGAATTGAGGTACTCTTTTAATTCTTTAAAGGCCATCAGGCATTCTTCTTTCCATTCGAAATCTTTTTCCATCATTAGCTTATTAAAAAATGATAAGCACTTCTATACAGACTTAGACATAAACTGATTCAGCACTATTACTCTCCTTGTCAGCCTTTGAACATCTCAGATGTGGGCTAGTTATGGCATGTCTAGGATGACTTGGACTTTCTTAGGATTTGGATCTATTCCTCTACTACTAGCCATATAACCCAGGAATTTTCCTTCCCTAATGAAGAATGCGCATTTGGATGGATTAAGCTTCATTTGACACTTATCAAGGACCAAGAAGATTTCCTACAAGTCTCCCATATGCTCCTTAAAGAACTTGCTTTTCACTATCATATTATCTATATAAAACTTCCATGTTCCTACCTATCTGCTTTAAGATTTTATTTATTAGTCATTGGTAGGTTGCCCCAACGTTCTTCAATCCAAACGGCATAACCAAGTAGCAGTAAGTCCCATTTTTTGAAATAAAAGAAGTTTTCTCTTCATCATCCCTATCCATTGGAATTTGCTTGTAACTAGACATTGCATCCAAAAAAGATAAATACTCAAAGCTAGTCATGGAATCGATCAATTTATTAACATTGGGGAGGGGATAACAATCTTAAGGATAGGCTTGATTGATGTATTTAATATTTATACACATATGGTATTTGTCATTAGATTTCTTTATAAGCATAGGGTTTGCTAACCAGTCAGAGTAAGCTACTTGTCTAGCAAACATAGTCGCTAACAGTGTATCTACTTTAGACCTCATTGCCTTTTGTTTCTCCGATCAAAACACCACGAAGCATTTGGAAATATATTTAGCTTATGAGTTATGACATCAGGGTTGATTCTAAGCATATCCACAAGGTTCCATATGAAGCTGCTGGAGTGGTTCCAAATCAATGCCATGATCATCTTCTTTTGCTCCTAACTCAGGTCGGCATTCATGATAAAATCTTTTTCGGGTTGGTCATCTCCGATGAAATTTTTTCTAGTGCTTCAGTGGGCTCCGTTCTCTGTTCCTTGCTCTTGTATCTACCTCCATCACCTTAGGGTTTATTTCTTCCTCTACCTTAGCCTTGGCTACGGTTTCCATATACATTATTCGAGACTTATCTTGTCTACCTATTATTGTGGCCACTTCTCCCTTAGTTGGGAACTTCATGCATATATATCGGATAACTGTGGCCATTTCAAAGTCATATACAGCTGGTTATCCCAAGATTGCATCATACAACAAGGGCAGCTTTACAACAAAAAATTGAGCATAGTGAGTCCAGGTAGTAGGTGGAGCCCCTAAGGTAAGCAAGAACTTGATTTTCCCTTTCCACTGTTACTGGCACTCCTTCGATCCTTTTCAAAAGTGCTTAGTCTCTGGTCAAATGCTCTTTTGGAATTTTCATAGCTTGGAAGACCTTGTAAAGGTGGAGGTTAGCCTTGCTTCCATTGTTGACCAGCACTTTCTATACTCGAAAGTTATGGATTATAGCTTTTATGACCAAAGTACCATCATGTAGCATTTCCACTCCTTCCTCATCACTTGGTGAAAACTAATAGTCATAGGGATGTGGTCTGCCTCCTGTATGACCTCTATTTCCTTTTGCTTCATACCCCTTCTTCTTTTCTAGCTTGCTCGAAGCGACTGTTCTACTTCCTCCCTAACGATCATATTGATAGTACCATTAGATCCATTATTCACCAGTCAGACATTCCTCTCTCTTACTGGTTCTTTTCTTTCCTCGGGCCTACTATTGGACCCTTCTTCTTTCTTGATGAAGTTTTTCAACTATCTTCTCTTTATCATTCTTTTAATCTCATTCATTAAATGAAAACAGTTGTTCATTTCATGACCATGAATGTAATGGTATTAGTAATATTTCTCAGGATCTATGCGCTTCCGGTTAGACTTGAGGGTTGGAGCCATAGGATGAAATTTTTATCCTGCAACCCCATCAGGATCTCAGCTCAAAAGGCATTCAGTGGAGTGGTTTTATTGAAAGGTTGGAGGTCTAGTTAGTGGTCCGACTCTCTATATGTTATATATTTGTTCAAAGCTCTCAGACCTCTGTTTGGCATCCTATCTGCACACTCCCTTCTTTGATCATCTGCATGAACTCGGGAACTATCCCTTTCTCAAAATTCTTTAGCAAAATGGTTAGTGGCCAGAGCATTGTCTTGCTTGATGTACTTCTCAGCTCTCTACATTAACTCTACCAATGTGGAAGGAGGCTTTCTACTCAAAGACCCAAAGAACTCAGCTGACGTGTTTCCCTTCTGCATGGCTTCTATAAACCTTGATTCATTTAGATCAGGAATCTGCAAGGCCTCAACATTGAACTTGGCAACATACTCCCTAAGAGTCTCGTCTCCTTTTTGTTTGATGGTCTCTAAATAGCTGGTCTTCCTTTCCTTTGGCATACTGGTGATAAACTAGGTCCATGAAAGTTCCAATGCTTTATGCCTCCAAGTTGTTAAATCATGGTTGGACTGCTCCAGTAAGGGTTTCTAGGGAACACCTTGTATAACAAGGAATTTGAGTGAGACTACAGCTCCATGAATGTCTTGTAATTGATGACATGGTTTCTAGGATTGCTCGTACCATCATAAGCTACCATCGTTGGCATCAAAAACTTCTTTGGGATGATCTCTTTCTAGATTCGAGCTGAGAATTTAGAAGAGGTTCTCAACCCTACTTAAGCTCTAACCTGACTTTTGAGCTCAACCAACAACTCCTCCTTCAGGCTCTCTATTTTCCTTTCTTCTTCTTCTTTCATTTATGTTTTCCTAATGGTTAATGATGATTTGGAGCTAGTCCCTTCTCCTTTGCTGCTAGCTTTATACATGTGACGGGTGGTACTCTTGCTCATGTCAGCATCTTCTTCTATTAGATTCCTCACAATGCAGCTTCGCGAATTAGTCGGTAGGTCCTTTGCCACGTTATCTTCTCTACTTCTCCTATTTCCTTGCACAACAATCGTTGTCTCATGGTTTTCGGTTCAGGTATTAGTATAGGTGTTAGTGCTTAACTAGGTGTTTGGGTTTGGGTTTGTGGTAGCTTCATAGGTTAAGGTGTCATGAGGCCTCTTTATTGCTTGAATTGGTTCATCCATATCATAGTTTGTCGAAGCGAAGTGACATAGCTTGCAGCTCTTGGTTTAAAAGTGGGATTTGTGGGATTGTATTTGAGTGTTAGGGTTACTAGGTGATGTGAAGTTAAGTGGCAGAAGGGTCATTGGAAAGCCTTGTGTAGTAGGCGTTTCAATTTTTTGGCTTTCATTTTCAATTGAGGTGGATGTGTTATTTTCTGAACTTGTCATATGGATCTCAATGGGTTTAGGACTTCCAGCAACAGTAAATCACCTTTATTCCCACAAATGGAGCTAATTGGTAAATCAATAATCCACGAGAGAATAAGATCAAGATACGTGATCCAGTTGAAAGTTTAGGGTAGCGAATATATGAGGATAAGCTAAGCAAATGAGGGTAGTAATGGTTTCAGGTGTAAAGTATTTGAAGGTTTTAAGGTTAAAGAGCTGCAGAAAGCTATAAGATTGAGGAAGGCAGAATGGAGTCCAACTCCTAGCGCATGTCTCTTCAGTGGAGGCCATTGTACTTTCGATCAAGACTTTTCAGTCAGCTTTTTAACGATAGACAGTTGGCTTATAAATATTCAGCCAGCTAAGACCTAAGTTAAAACAACTAGCACACACGCATTTGATTTCTCATATGAGTATCCAACAGCTAGCACACACGCTAAGTCAGGGCATCAGGGTGCTCGAATTATTCTGACCCCTTCTGGGTTCTTATAACCGAGAGTCTAAGTTTACTATCCTACTTGGGTGAATGCTTGGGCTGAGAATTGCACACGTTTTGCGATCCCATCGTAGTTCATATGTTATCAAAACCCATACATTATGCTTATATAGAATTTTCTAATAGTCTGCAGGAGGTTAATTCAAATTTTGATATTATTCATGTACATAAAAAATGGATTTTTTTAATCGACGTTTTTCGGAACAAGTTAACTAGTTCATAGCACATAAATTCAAGAAACACAAACAATTAATTAGTAAAAACTTGCAGACACGTAAAAGAATCACAGGAAAGAAGAGGAAATATATAATCAAACTAAAATAGACTTTATTAACCACATCTACCAAATGAACATCTACTTGAACAAGTTTTTCTTTTTTTTAAAATAAATCTTCCATTAATTCTGAGAAGACCCGTCTCAGACAGGATTCGTAATGAGAACAAAAACTAGACATCATAAAATCCAAATCATATTTAAGCTGCGAAAGCAATTGATATCGAAACCGCAACACTGAAATGTGAAGGAAATGGAAATAAGTCAAGATGTTTCAATTGGCTGCCATTCTTTACGGATATCAAATGTATAGTTGATCTCCAAATAGCACTTGTTGTCATCATCAACAAACTGAAAGGCAAGAAATAGCACAAATAATAATAATAAGAAGAAGAAGAAGAAGATGAAGTAGTAGTTAGACGCTGTACAAATGAAACCTACTGGTAAGAGAGGAATTAAGAATCTGTTTAGCATTATTATGAAGAAAACTATTGTTTTTAAATATATTATTATGAATAAAAAAATTTAAATAAATTCTGACAAAATTATGCATGATTTTATTTTTTTGAAAATAAAAATTTTGTAAGTTTAACTGATAGAAAAGAATTGGATTGTTGTGAAAATTTTTTTAATATATAAATTTTATTTGTATCTCTCACGCAATTCGTACAAGGAGGTTAAAGAGAAAAAAACCATTGCACAAGCTAAAGCCATCCTCAGTGAAACCACTTTGATTTTGCAGGCTGACGTTCAGGGTTTGACTTCCACGTAAAACAAAAGAAACCCATATGACTAATGTCTGATTCATGCAAGATTTGGATAGCTAGAAGCTAATTGGGACTCATGAAAGAAAGATAAGGTTTTGGATCTATACATATATTTGGATTTGGGTTCTTTGATCTTCAACTTGCAGCTACAAACAAACAATGAGTGACACCAATTAAGCAATGCACTTGTCCTTCTTCCACAACAAATAGTGAAGATACGAAAAAGACTCTATTTCTCGGGCTCTTGAATTTTCTCCCTTTTCTAAGCAACGGGTCCAGGGTTATTTTGTCAAGAATTGAACATGGGAAATCATTGGTGGGCTGGAAATATTGCCTTGAGAAATGTCGAAGCAATATCCCAGAGCCACCTCGTCACCTGATGATAAATGCAAAGGAAAATACTGCTGGTTCCTCGCGGTTATATGTCTCGAGAACAAGTCTACAACAGCCGTAATGTAACGGTAATGAGTTGAAGCTACGTAAATTTTTTAAAATAATTTCAAAAGTTAATAAAATAAATTAATATTAATAAAATAAGTCAATAATATAGATAACTGTACAGTAAATATAAATACATTTATAATTTAATAGGTTACAAATCAATTACAAAAATAACTTTTAACTTTAAATTTATTTCTTAATTTTTTAATTATGATAATTAACATTGTATATAATTAATTTAATAAAATAAAATTTTAAAATATATTTTAAAATAAGAAAAAATCACACTATCTTATATATCGAGTGAAGTAATAATTTAAAATATAATTTTAATTCAAAACTAATATCAAAATAATTTTAATAAATAAAATTAATAAAAAAGAAAAATATAAAAAGGCAAATTATAAAAACACAAGCAAATCACCTCAATTGGATTCGAACCCTTTAATTAACTTTACAGGTAAATTATAGGTGGAGAGTACCTCCAGGACATTGATTTAGCCATTTATTGGTTGAAACTTGGTATATAATAATGTGGGAAAACTGAAAACCAGTAGAAAACTTACCCGACTTTTAGCTGAGTAAGATCCTTTGGCAAAAATACCAGATGGAGTAGTTTCCTCAGGCATCTCATGTGTGTAAGGTTCAGCCTGGGGACTGAAAGTTCCTAACATCTCCTTGGTGCTATCCACTGTTAGGCAGAATCATACAAGGCAAAAGTCATTGCTTCATGAGAACATCACAATTGACAAAGATGAAGAGAAAAGGGAGATATACCCTTCACACCAGTTTTCCAAACTGTGTTAGTGTACTTGAGACCAGATACAATGTTATGCCCAACATGAAAAGTGAACTGCAGGCTATAGCGGCTTCCTTCTTTTAAGGTGAACCATACGCCTTTCAGATTTCCATCCTCAGGAATTGAAAGAACAATATCAGGTCTACCAGAGGATTTGATGGCAAGGCTCAGGATCTTCACTTCTGGATCTAGAGTTTCTGGATAGTTGTAATAATACCAAAAAAAAAAATCATAATAATAATAAATGTTTCTCCAGTATTGTAGCAACAATGGGAAGTCTACAGGTGAAAAGGCTCGATAAGATTGATGAAAATACCTCCAACAGAATTAAAATCCACACTTCCAAGAAGCTGTTCCTTCCACCTTCTCAAGCTCTCATCATCCTACAGACTCAACGTGTCCAAAGCAATCAACTAGATTAACATAAATAGAATAAAGAATATGGAACTACAATAAATAAAAAAATGCAACTGAAAAATCATACGTAAAAAGCTAACCTTATCCTTTTCAAGTTGTTCTTTGAGAGTGTACTGAGGACCCAGCTCTATCTTCCTTTCTTCATCCTCTTCCTCTTCCTCGTTTGCATCACTCATTTCTCTGCTCGTCCCACCAGTTTTAGGCGCATCAGGTTGATGTTCTTCTTCATGAGGAGATTCTTTTGCCGTTGTTTTCGTCTCTGAAACTTCCTCGTTGCCCTGCTCATCAAAAACCATGATTTTGGTACTCGACGGCACACCAACCCAAAAGACATTAACAACCCATCAAAACTAACAGAAACAAAATCAGAAGCACTGTATCGCACGGACAGAATATGACAATATAAGTTGGGAAGACAGAAATGGAATGACCCCTAAAGCAAAAGTATATAAAAAAGAAGCCGAAACCCCTCAAAAACCAAAAAATATGAGATAAAACCCAATAATATTAAACGAGAAGAGAGGAAATCGAAGGATGTTAGAAGGTCTATAGAAGACAAAAATCAAGAAAACCCGCGAAGGATAACCCTTCAAACAAGAAAAGACACAGAAAAAAAGGACAGAAACATAGATGGAAGACGAGTAGAGAAATGGATTAATTTCTGCATCGAAAAGTTTGAACAGAGAGAAAAAGGAAAGGAAATGGTCATCTGGTGATCCGAAATTATGTATCTCCGACCATGTATGCGAGAGAGTTAGAGATAGAGAAAGGTGGCGAGATCGTGGAGGCCACTCCCGCACTGGGATCTGCAAAGATAGAACACGATTGGAGGAAGCTTTTTCAATCTACGCACATTTTTTTATCAGAGACAGACACGTACATGGAGAGAGTGAGAGAGGAGAGACAGCTAGTTTCGGGTGCAGGGCTTGATACCCTTCGAGTTTGACGATTTCTAATGGCAGTTACGATTCGCTAAAGAAAAGGCTGTGGTATTCACATGCTTTTAAGTAATAGTATGTACGGTTTTTGGATGTCCATCCCAATCATACTGACTTGACTTGAAATTAAAATTGAAAAAAAATTAATGGTATAAAACTGAATTGAATTTATTAAATTATTTAATTTTATTTTAATTTTTTATAAAAAATTATATTAAAATTGTATTGAAATCCAACGAAATCATACTAAAATCGGATAAAAAACTAATTATATATATATATTAAATAATTTATAATAATATTATAATTTTAATGTATAATTCAAATAATATATTTTATATATATATATCATATAATTTTAATAAAATTATACAACTTGTAATTGTAATATTTTTTAATTATTAAATATTTTTATTATTTTATTTTAATAATTTAGTTAATTGATTATAATTTAATCAATCTAAATAGATTATATATAGTATATTTATTATCTCTCTACTAATAGAATTTACTATTAGAATAAAAACGACTAAAATAATTTTATATGTATTATATATATATAGAATTATTATTATTATTATCTATATATAATAAAAATATAAAATTATTATATATTTTAGTAATTGACCAATTATGAAAGTTTATAGTAGTACAATTTAATTAATTTAATTAATTAATTATAGTTTATTTTATTTAAATAGATTATGTATATACATTATTTCAATATTAATAAGATTATACTAATAAAATATAATTTACAAAAATAATTATATATAAATATATTTAACTAATAAAAAATAAATTCATAGTAAAATATTAAAACTTATTGTTAAAAATATCAATGACCATTTATTCAGTAGTTAAATTGTTATTACAAGTTCTGTAATTAAAATTTTTTAATAAAAATATTGCACATTAGTTGTTAATATCAATTATGATTACATTTAAATCGGTCATTAAAATTATAAAAAATAATGATAAATTTATTTTTAATTAATGATAATTAATATCATCGTCAAAAATTTAATAATAGCAATAAAAATTGTCGTTAAAAATTAAATTAAAAAAATATTATTTTTAAATATAATAATTTTAAAATAGTTAAATATTACTAATAATTGAGTATATAATATTTCTAGTTAAAAGAGAAAGTTAAATTTATACTCACTATAAATTTTATATAATCTACAAGTCTATTACTTGTTAATTTACAGTAATTTTAAGTGATAGCTCATTCATTCTCTAGTCGATGTGCGATCTAAAATAATTATATACTTAAATTTTAACGATCAATATTCTTATTTTTAACGATAATATTTTACAATGATCACTATAATTTAATGACCAATTACATTAATTATTATCATATATATAAGTTGAATTAATAATTTTTTATCATTAAAAACTGTAATTTATAGTGATTATTAAAAATTTATAATGATAAAATTTAATTAAATTAATTTGTTAATTATAGTTCGCTCTATTTAAATAGATTATATTATATATTATTTCCATATTAATATAATTTATACTATTAAAATATAAAATAACTAAAATTAATTGCATATATATGTGCATATGCACTTGTAATTGTTATTATTATCCATATATACATATATGTTAAAATAATTATAACTATTTTTTAAAAATATTATTCTTAACTAAACAAGTTTTATTATAGGAAACAAAGGAAATTAAATAAATTTAAAATATACCGGAAGAATGATAAGAGCTTATTTAATTCGAGTTTGTTTCTTGTGGAAAAGTTGCAATAAATCTTTTGGAAGTTCTATTGAGAATTTTATATATATATATCAAATATTGAAGACTATATTGTGTTTGAAATTATTTAGTTTCTTGATATATTTTAAATGAAAATATTATATAATATTAGGGATGTTTAATATTATTTTGAAATTGGAATGTGAGATTTGTTAGTTTGATATAAATAATATTAATACTATGTTATAAATATTTATTTATTTTGATGAAATTTAAATTTTATTCACCGAAATTAAAATAAAAATCGATATTAGAACCGAATCGAAACTGAAAACGCATATAACTATATTGGAATCATATTCAATTTCGGTTTTTAAAAATTCAAGAACTAACTTTCAATTTCAATTCCGATTCTTATAAGGAAGCATCTTGAAACTGAAATTGGAACCGGAACCACGCACCCCTACTATTAAGTATTGCATATTTGGAATTATAATTTTTTTCTTATGCTTATCATATTTGAAATTTTAATTTTAATTTATTATAAATATTACTTAGGGAAAATTATTATTTTTTCTCTCGATATAAAAAATTAATTGATTAGTTTATCAGTTTTGAAAAATATATTAAAATATTTATATAGTTTTAAAATGTCTCTCAGTTGATCATAATAACTAGGGATCAGAAAAATAACAAAAATGTCCTCACTTATTCTTGTATATCCCGAAATAAGCCTAAATCCTCTCTTGGACAGACACTTATGTTTCCTCTTTCTCTTTCAGCCAACAACTATCTCTCCAATCTCTTTAGTTTTCCCCTTGCTTCTCTTCTTGTTGTCATTCATGCCATCCTTATCTATATCAAAAGTTGTTAAGCAAAACGTTCTCCCTCGCTCTAGATTCACACTTGCCTTATTCTTTACGTTAGGCATAAACTAATTTCCAGTCATTCATGTCACTCGCTCCCATGCTTTCCTTCTCCTTTGGTTCTTTCTTAATCTTCATTATGAGTTGGAATTTGTGGATTAAGTTCTTCAGAAACAACAAGGCTAGAGAATTAAGAGGATGGATAATTTTTTTGTATTCAATATCTAAGTTGTGTTGGAGACTAATTCAAAATTTTTTAATATTGATTATAAATTAGAATATGTTTAATGTTAATTTGATTTAGTCTTAATTAGATAATTTCTCTTAAGATTTTTTAGGTTTTACTTCTTTATTTGTTATTGAGTGAAAGCACGTTCAATCTAGTGGCATTATTTTCAAATTTTTATTACTGATATTTTATTGGTCTTTATAATGCCTATTTAAAGACACTGTGCGTCGTAAGTGTTTAATGAAACAACAAATTGTAGTTATGAATAAAATGTTCAGTTTCCACATTTAGATTGCTAGTTTATATTAGCTATATTTTTTTAGTTACCCAATGTTTTCTTATGTTATCTAATTTCCATATAGTCCTTATTTAGATATCTATTTTTTTTTTAATAAATTTGGTACTAGAGTTTCTTTTGATTTTTTTCAATATGGTATCAAAGCCTGATTCGTTTAGAATACTAGTCGTAAACCTGTTGCATCTTATGCAAGATTGTGAATATTTCCCAACTAGTAATTCCTATTTTCAAAGGTGAAAATTTTAAATTTTAGAGTATCCAGATAAAAACTTGATTTATGTCTCAAGATCTATGAGACTTGATTGAGAAAGGAGGATATTTTGAACCAGACGAAGAGGCAAGGTTAAAATGAGAAACACTACTAGATATGTTGCACCAATTTAAAATTTTCTATAAGAGAGAGAAAAAAAAGAGCAATTCTATCGTGAGAATTATGCCAAAATTTTCATGGGTTATTAGAGAAAAGTGCTCCAAAGGAATGTTTGATTAGAAGTGCATCAACAACATAATGATTTTTCATGGGAAGTTTTTAACAAGTAAAAGATGATGAAAAGTGCATCATAAAGTGAAGAGAAGTGGTTCACAAATTTGAGATTTGGAGAGAGATGCTCCATAAATGGTTGGTAAGCCCAACACTTAAGCCATGTTAGCTTATACTTAATACAATAGGCTAGACCAATTATTTTCTTTTTTAATTTAGGATCGTTGACATTTCATGCTAATATATATACATTGTTGTTTACCTTATATTTTCTTTTCTATATGTGTGTGACCCATTATACTCTTGGAACACTTTGGTCACATATAATTTATATTACATATAATTTAAACTCTTTTAATTATAATTGATTCTCAATGATATATTTCCTTTATATTATATACTAATTAAGAGTGATTCTTAAAGCATTAAAAGATCAAAGATGATTTAACCATAACCCTTCTATATCTAGTTACTATACAATAAACTCCTTTCAACTTTTTACACCAATCTCTATTGAATATAAACTTTGTGTCATAGTTAAATCTTGAAATATCATTAAAAGATCATAGATGATTTAACCATAACCCTTCTATATCTAGTTACTATACAATAAAATCTTTTCAACTGTAACGACCCGGAACCGATACCCCTCTGTAACGGCCCGAACTGCTACCGGCGCTAGGATCCAAATCGGCTTAAGGCCGCCGGGACCCGTAGCAAGCTGAACATACATCCTATCACCTGGTCAAATCCCATACATGATCAAAACTTTAACATAAAAACTTAAACATCTGATGTATATACCGAGCCTGACCTGTATGCGACATAACTGAAAACATAAAAGAACTCCCTATTAGAGCCCTCATCAAAACTCTAGCTGGGTCAACATAACATACATCAAGCCGGAGACACATCTAAAGAACTAGAACCTAACCTGTGCATGCATCAAACCACAAACATAAGACCTCCACTAGGGTCCTCATCAACAACTCTAGCGCGGTAAACAACACATGCCACAAGTTTAGTTCAAACACAACTCAACATTAAAACATTACATACATCATGTACTAAAAATGGACTAACCAAGCCTTAGGGCCAAACACAATACTAATACATAAACTAATCTCTTACAATCCATTATCTCAATTCACATTACATGTCCACACTAAAATACTAATCTAATACTATTACATAAGCAAAACCTTTACTCTTGAGACTTCCCGATCGACCTCATACCTGCAACACTGGGGTTAAGGGAGAGGGGTGAGCTAAAAAAAGTCCAGTGAGTAGAACATATAAAACATGTGATAAAACATGATCTCATGGAATGCATCACATAACAAGTAAATCACATCATCTCAGATGGACGGATCAAAACTCCCTCGAATTTGTGCCCGGCCCGCAAAGGAGCTCCTCAGGTCTTTACTGTACAATCAACTAGTACCGAAGTACTCTGTGCCCGGCCCCTCTCAGAGGCTCCTCAGGACTTTACTGTGCCCGGCCCTCGATGGGGCTCCTCAGGTCTTTACTGTGAGGGCTAATGTATCCAAAACTATGTCCGATCTGTCACATCATACAATGTACAAGGAGTAGTGCCAAGTACAAGGTTAAATGCAATGCCTCATATTCGTGTACACTAATGCAATCAATCCTACTATTCATCATGATGCATGAAACATGCTAAAAGCATTTGATTTCATAAATTAAAAGATTAAGTTTAATTCTACTCACCTCTGGCAGACGCTGGACAGACTCTGCAACTGCTAACACTGATGGCCTCCTCGATCCCTCGGGTCCAATCCTACACAGGTGGACTCGAATGAGGTGCCAACACACTCTAAACAACTCATAAACAACTCCCCAAAAACCCCCTACAACATCACTTAAACATGCATAGAAAACAACCTTGAAAAGGCTATACAGGGCACTTTCGGCGGCACCTTCGGCGGCCGAACCCTCCCTCCAGAGACGAAACTCGGGCACTTTCGGCGGCGCCTTCGGCGGCCGAAAGTCCCACTCCAGAGACGAAAGTCAGGCACTTTCGGCGGTCGAATCCTTCCTTCGGCGGCCGAAAGTCTGCTTTCAAGCCAAAACTCAACTTTCGGGGGCAAGGTTAGGCGGCCAAACCATGCATCCATAGGCAGGTTCGGCGGCCGAAACTACTTTCGACGGCCGAACCTGAGTTCTTCCCAGAAGGGCAGAACTTAGCTTCTCATGCATTCAAGCCTCCCAAACCTTCCAAACACCCCAAAACAAGCACCCAACTTTACCAAACATGCATAAACCCTAAACCATGCACAAAGGAGCTTAAACAAGCTTAAACTCCAACAAAGAACATCAAAAACATACATAGATAGCTTTTGACCCACATAAGCCAAAACTATCAAAACAACCCAAATCCTCACATACTCTCTCCCCATCATGCATACTCACTCCCACATGCATAAACTAGCTTAAACCTTCAACATAACCTCACATAAACATACATAAACAGGCATAGGCATACATTGGGCATAAAACCCACATAAACCTAAACATGCATATCTACCCATACTTAACCATTAAAACTGTAACGACCCGGAACCAATACCCCTCTGTAACGGCCCGAACCGCCACCGGCGTTAGGATCCAGATCGGCTTAAGGCCGCCGGGACCCGTAGCAAGCCAAACATACCTCCTATCACCTGGTCAAATCCCATACATGATCAAAACTTTAACATAAAAACTCCAACATCTGATGTACAAACCGAACCTGACCTGTATGCGACATAACTGAAAACATAAAGGGACCCCCCTACTAGAGCCCTCATCAAAACTCTAGCTGGGTCAACATAACATACATCAAGCTGGGATTACATCCAAGGAACTAGAACCTAACCTGTGCATGCATCAAACCACAACACAAGACCTCCACTAGGGTCCTCATCCATTACCATAGCGTGGTACACAACACATGCCACAAGATTAGTTCAAACATAACTCAACATCTAGCATAACATGCATCATGTATTAAACAGGGACTAACCAAGTCTTAGGGCCAAGCACAGTACTAATCCATAAACATAACTCCACTTAACTTTACATTACATTCTCTTACAAATCATTATCAATTTATAATACATGTCCACACTAAAAGTACTAATCTAATACTATTACATAAGCAAAACCTTTACTCTTGAGACTTCCCGAACGACCTCAAACCTGCAACACTGGGGTTAGGGGAGAGGGGTGAGCTAAAAAGCCCAGTGAGTAGAAACAAAGAAAACAGTTCATTAATTACATGCTTTCATGAAATGCGTCACAGCACAAACAAATCATATCACGGATTGGACCTAACCCCAAAACATCCCTTCCAGTCTCAGTATGCCCGGCCCGGCCGGGTCTCACAACCTTTGTATGCCTGGCCCGGCCAGGTCTTACAACAACTGAATATGTATGCCTGGCCCGGCCAGGTCTCACAACATCTCTAGGGCTAGTGGGATCGTCCTTGGTCCAATCTCCATCAACAGTAAATAATGCAATGCTTCATATTCGTATAACTAGTGCAATCAACCTATTACATATAAACATGATGCATGAGCATGCTTTAGACATTTGATTTCATAAAATAAAGATTAAGTTTAGTTCTACTCACCTCTGGCAGACGCTGAACTGACTCTGCAACTGCTAACACTGATGGCCTCCTCGATCCCTCGGGTCCGGTCCTACACAGGTGGACTCGAATGAGGTGCCAAACACATTCTAACCACTCATAAACAACTACCCAAAAACCCCTTAAAACATCACTTAAACATGCATAGAAAACAACCTTGAAAAGGCTGGACAGGGCACTTTCGGCGGCCGAACCCTCTCTCCAGAGACGAAACTCGGGCACTTTCGGCGGCACCTTCGGCGGCCGAAAGTCCCACTCCAGAGACGAAAGTCAGGCACTTTCGGCGGCCGAATCCTTCCTTCGGCGGCCGAAAGTCTGCTTTCAAGCCAAAACTCAACTTTCGGGGGCAAGGTTAGGCGGCCAATTCATGCATCCAAAGGCAAGTTCGGCGGCCGAAGCTACTTTCGGCGGCCGAACCTGAGTTCTTTCCAAAAGGGCAGAACTCAGCTTCTCATGCATTCAAGCCTCCCAAACCTTCCAAACACCCCAAAACAAGCACCCAACCTTACCAAAACATGCATAAACCCTTAACCATGCACAAAGGAGCTTAATAGCTTGATTAAACTCCAAAAACAACATCAAAACATACATAGATAGCTTATGACCCACATAGGCCAAAACCATCAAAACAACCCATAATCTCACTTGCTCTTTCCCACTCATGCATACACTCTCCCACATGCATAACCTAGCCTAAACATTCAACATAGCATCATATAAATATACATGAGCATTACATAACATACATTGGGCATAAAACCCACATAAATCCTAACATGCATATCTACCCATACTCTACCATTAAAACCTTCATAAAACTTCAAAAGACACTAGGAAAGCAAAGATCTGCACTTACCTCTTGAAGATCAAGGGTTGCGTGATCTCTAACTCGGAGGTGTGGAGAATCCAAGCTCCAAAAGCTCCAAGCTCCCAAAACTTCGATCTAAGCTTTAAAACTCTTCAAAATAACTATGGAACTCATGAAAACATGAAGGAGATGAAGAAAAACATGAAAACGGCAAAGGGAGGACAAAAACTCACCTGAGCTCGAGAATGGGGAGAAAAATCGCCCATTTCCGATCTGAGGGCCCTTTATAGGTGGCCTGGTCAAAGACCTTCGGCAGCCTAACGTGCCCCCTAAACTCATGCATGTTTGGCGGCCGAACTTGAGGTTCGGCGGCCGAACCTTGGCTCGTTCAAACAAGACTTTCAGAGGCCAAAGGCGCTCCCAAAGCCTTTCCATGTTCGGCGGCCGAACTTCACTTTCGGCGGCCGAACCTGGCAAACGCCTCCTTGGTCTTTTCTTTTCAAAACTCGATTCTTTTTCATTTAAAACCATGAAATCAAGTGAAAATATTTTAGAAACACATTTTACCCCTCTAGAAGCCTCTGGCATCTTCAGAAATTCCAGATTCCAACGGAGATTCCGCCGGAAGGTAGGGATTCCGATGCCGGAATCTAGCCGGGTATTACATTCTTCCCCCCTTTAAGAACATTTGTCCCCAAATGTTCCACAAACAAACAGGCATCTCAAATCATAGCATCAATCATACATAAACAAGCAAGCAAACCAGCAAGCAAAACCTAAAAATCTCTCTCCTGAAAGAGAGACACAGGCACTGCTGGAGTAAAACTCTCGGGTCTCCCAAACACTCACTATCAACCAGTGGTGATTTCCAAAACTTTTCACCATCAGGACTTCCTTGCTCCTCAATTCTTGACTTATGTGTCCATGATCCGCACTAACTGCTCAACATAGGTGAGATCCCTTGAGATCTCCACCTTTGGTTCTTTAAGAACCTCACTTGGATCTGACACAAGCTTCTATAACACAGGAATCCGGAAATCCGAATGGACTTCTCCATAGGAAATCACCCTTACCAAAAGAAACACCTTAGCAGTACCCAACCTACTCCTGAACTCCACTGGCTTCCGCTGCGCTACTCTGATCCTTACTCTTTCTCTCCATCTTCACTAACTGGCTTCTTCTCACTTCTGACCCAAAACTAACTCTAACTCTCACAGGTAGTACCCGGATTTCAGGTCTATCTTGGAAAACAAACAGCTCCTACTAGCTGTCCCAATAGATCATTCATCCTGCATGGGAAATACCTGCCCTTGGTAGTGACCTTGGTCGACTGCTTACAGTCGTTACAAAGTCTCAAGGATCTATCCTTCGTTTCCCACAACACTGGAACACTCCAGGGTGAGGTACTAGGTCGGATAAAACCCCTGTCTACCAAGTCTCGCCTCTACTCTCACTACTACCTCTCTCTACGCAGGCGCCATCCTATAGGGAAGGAAAGAAATGGTCCTGGTACCAAGTACCACCTCCATTCCAAACTCTAACTCCCTGATAGGTGGTAAACCTGACAACTCGCCTGGGAAAATAACTAAGAACTCTCTAACTATTACCACTGAGGCTGGTTCCCTGACCTGACTGCTAAACTCTCAAACAAGAGCTAGAACCCTCTGACAACCCCTCCTATGCACCCTACGAGCCTGGCAGGCCGACATCAAACCTCTAGGCATCCCTACTGTGTTCCCTCAGAAGACTACCTCTGACCCATTCTGTCCTCTGAACTTGACTACCTTGTCTCTGCAGACCCAGATAGCACCACGAGCAGAAAAAGCCAATCCAACTCTAAACTGACGTCCAGACAGTCAGGTCTAGGACCTCAAAGTCGGGTGGAAGGCATCTACTCCCAACTGACACTAAATTGGACCGGCAGACTGACTCTGCCACAGATGGATCACACTCGGGCCCACTGACCCAAAGAGAACACTCTAGCCCAGAAGCTATCAACGCAACCTCTCGACGACTCCTAGAGCAACTAAAGAAAGAGAAAAACACTAGGGTTCACAAAAACATACACATCAGAACTTCAAAAGTGAGCGTACCTGACACCACCATGTCCGATGTGTCTGCCTCTTGCTGAGCTTGGGTGAAGATCCGAGCTGGAGCTGACAGACCTTCTTCACGGAAACCTGAGGAATGAGGGGCTGACCCTCTTCCTCTGCCTCGACCACTAACCTGAAACACGGCTGGAGCTACTGGCTGAGCTGCTCTACCTGAAGCTGCTTGCTGGGACGGAGCCAACCTGGGCGCAGTGGGACACTCACGTGCTATGTGCCCCTCCTGTCTGCACCTGTAACATAGATTAGTCCCATAACGGCAGACTCCCTTGTGCGGCCTTCCACACCTCAAGCATCTTGAACTGCCTGAGCCAGAGCTCGAACCACCACCTAATCCCAGACTAGACTTCAACCGACTCCACAACTTCTCCTTCTTCCCCCTCAGGGTTCTGCCCCACTTCTTGCTTTTCGTGGAGGCTGTACTCAGAGTGGAGGGATCAATCCCTCCTGAACCTGAGATTCTGGAATCCTGAGTCTGAGCATCCTCCTGAGAATCTCCTGTAACAGCCCGGTAACCGAACTGCTACCAGCACTAGGATCCAGATCGACTTAAGGTCGCCGGGACCCGTAGTAAGCCTGCTATACTGTCTGTGTACCTGTGAAATCCCATACATGATCTATCAAACCATTAAAACTTTTCTTTCCTCCAGGGCTTACTCTGTGCATGCACTATATCTCTGCTATGTTATCCCCACTCAAGGTGGATATAACTCATCATAATAAGCCTGGTTTTCTCATCAATATGAACAAGAAAAGAAACATACAAGGGATTACAACACTTTTAAGTCAAGCACAAGTCTATACATTGTACATTATCTCTTTACATATACATGTCCACTCTAGCTATTACAAACTATATACTCTTCCTGTACCCTGCTGACTTCCCTCTGAACTCTGAACCTGCACAACTGGAGTTAGGGGAGAGGGATAAGCTACTATAGCCCAGTGAGTAGAACAGGATAAAGCACAGGTGATAAAACATGCTCTCATGAAAGGTATCACATCACAAGTAATCACATCATCTCAGCATGGACGGATCAACACTCCCTCTATCTGGGTACTGCATCTCATCTGGGGTACCGAAGTACCATGTGCCTGGTCCCCTTAGGGCTGTTCCAGGTCTTTGTGCCTGGTCCCCGTAGGGCTGTTCCAGGTCTTTCCTTTGAGGGCTATTGAATCCGTACTATGTCCATACTGTCATAGAAACAATGTACAAGGAGCAATGCCAAGTACAAGGATAAATGCAATGCATCATATTCGTGTACACTAATTCACTCACCCTATAGCATATTCATAATGCATGAAGTATGATAAAATATTCATTTCTCATATTCAAACATTAAGTTCAGTTCCACTCACCTCGGGTTGACTCTGAACTGACTCTGCAGGTTCTGCAACTGGACTCACTGCTGACCTCCCTGATTCCTCTGGTCCGTACCTACACAGGTGGACTCAAATGAGGGACCAACTAACTCACGAACATCTCTAAGAAACTCCCCAAAACCCTCTACAAGATCCCCAAACAAGCACATAAAACATGTCAAAGAAAGCTGGACAGGGCACTTTCGGCGGCAGGTTCGGCGGCCGAAACCCCTCTCCAGAGACGAAACTCATGCATGTTCGGCGGCACCTTCGGCAGCCGAAAGTCTCGTCCAGAGACGAAACTCAACCTTCGGCGGCACTTTCGGCGGCCGAACCTTGCCTCCAGAGACGAAAGTCCCAAGTTTCGGGGGCAAGCTTTGGCAGCCGAAACTGCCTCCACAAAGGGTTCGGCGGCCGAACCTTCCTTCGGCGGCCGAACCTGGTTTTGCCTAACAGGCAGAACCCTGCTCTGTTTCATGCAACCTTTTTCCCAACTCCTCTCAACATGCATATCAACTACTCCCAACTCGCATATACACATATATATGCACAAAGGGGTCTAAAACGAACCTAAAACCCCAAACAAACATAGTACATAACACTCAAACATGCTTGAACACCAAAGATCACAAAAAAACTCATCGAAACCTAAACATGCATACTACCCACACAACGTTCATAAAACCTTCAAAAATCATCAAAGAAGCTCAGGATCTTCACTGACCTCTTAAGGAACTTGAGGATGAAGGATCCTAACGTGGAGATATGGAGAAATCCTCTCTCAAAGCTCCAAGCTTCAAAACTTGGTTATTTTGCTCAAATCTTCAAAACAACAACAAAACTCTTAAAAACTTTGAAGGATTTGGTGAAAAACATGAAAATCATCAAAGTCAACGTGAGAAGGTTTTGGCTCACCTCTGGCTGCAAGTGGAGCAGACATATCCTCCTTCCACCGACCTTTGGCCCTTTTATAGGTGGCTGGCCAGACCACCTTCGGCAGCCGAACGTGAATCCGAAACCATGCAATGTTAGGCGGCCGAAAGTGACCTTCGGCGGCCGAACCTTTGCATTTCTCCCTTATTGCTTTTCTTTCAAAACTCAATTCCTTTCACACTTGAAAACATTCAAAACTCTTAAAACACACATGAAAACATATGTCTTACCCTTCTCGAGGGTTCCGACACCCGAGATTCCCCAAACGATAGGAATTTCGAGGCCGGACTCGAGCCGGGTATTACATTCTTCCCCCCTTAAGAACATTCGTCCCCGAATGTTCCACAAACAACGAAACACATAAACACATAAACACATAGCAATGGAGAAAACCTAACCTTAAAACAGATGTGGATATTGCTGGAGCATCGACTCCCGTGTCTCCCAAGTGTACTCTTCTAGGTTATGGTGGTTCCACAGGACTTTCACCATTGGTATCTCCTTGTTTCTCAGTTTTCGAAGCTGGGTGTCAATGATCCGCACTGGCTGCTCGACATAGGTGAGATCGCTTAAGATTTCCACCTCAGGCTCACTAAGAACCTTCTCTGGATCTGACACAAACTTTCTCAACATAGAAACATGAAATACCGGGTGAACTCGTTCCATCGATGCAGGTAAATCCAGCTTATACGACACAGGCCCGATCTTCTGCAAGATTTCAAAGGGACCTATGTACCGTGGAGCCAATTTACCCTTCTTTCCAAAGCGAACCACTCCTTTCATCGGAGACACTTTTAGCAATACCATATCCCCCTCCTGGAATTCTATCTGCTTCCTACGGATGTCTGCATAGCTTTTCTGTCTGCTTACAGCTGTTCTGATCCTCTCTCTGATAATAGGCACTAACTTGCTGGTAATCTCAACTAACTCTGGCCCTGCAAGAGCCTTCTCTCCTACTTCTTCCCAGCACACAGATGTTCGGCACTTCCTCCCATACAAAGCTTCATAAGGGGCCATCCCTATGCTAGCATGATGGCTGTTGTTGTAGGCAAACTCCACCAGAGGTAGATGCTGCCTCCAAGAACCGCCAAAGTCTAACACACACATTCGCAGCATATCTTCTATGGTCTGGATGGTCCTTTCTGACTGACCGTCTGTCTGTGGATGGAAAGCAGTGCTGAAATCCAATCTTGTACCCATAGCAGCTTGCAGACCCCACCAAAATCTGGAGGTGAACTGCGGTCCTCTATCTGATACTATCGACACTGGAACTCCATGTAGCTTGACTATCTCTTCTACATAGACCTGCGCCAACCTGTCCACAGAATAGTTGCTCCTGACTGGAATGAAGTGAGCAGATTTCGTCAGTCTGTCCATAATTACCCATATGGAGTCTAGCCTGTTGGACGTCGCCGGTAACCCCACTACAAAATCCATAGTTATGTTCTCCCATTTCCACTCTGGAATCGGCAGTGGGTTAAGCATTCCCGCCGGCTTCTGGTGTTCTAGCTTCACCCTTTGACATGTTTCGCAGGCTGACACAAACTGTGCCACTTCCCTTTTCATCGCTGGCCACCAATACACCCTTTTTAGATCTTGATACATCTTCGTGGCTCCAGGGTGAACGCTATACCTCGCATTATGAGCTTCCCTCATAATGTCTTCCTTCAAACTGCTATCATCTGGTACACATAATCTCTTACCGTGACGAAGAATCCCCTCACTATCAAATCTGAACTCTGCACTATTGCCAGACTGAACAGTCCTGGCAATCTTCACTAACTCAGGATCTTCGTGCTGTTTCAGAGCCACTTGCTCTAGAAACACTGGTGTAACTCTCATCTGTGCAATCAAAGCACCTGTACCAGATAACTGCAACTGTAGCCCTTCATCCATGAGTCTGTAAAAGTCTTTCACCACCGGTCTTCTCTCTACTGCAATGTGGGATAAACTGCCAAGTGACTTCCGGCTTAAGGCATCAGCTACAACATTAGCCTTACCCGGATGATATTGGATCTTACAATCGTAATCACTGAGCAATTCTACCCATCGTCTCTGCCTCAAGTTTAACTCTCTCTGACTTAAGATGTGCTGTAGGCTCTTATGATCCATATAGATCTCACACTTTACCCCATAGAGGTAATGCCTCCACATCTTAAGTGCAAAGATAACAACTGCCATCTCAAGATCGTGTGTCAGATAGTTCAGCTCGTGCTTCTTCAGCTGTCTAGAAGCATAAGCTATCACTCTGTCATTCTGCATTAACACACAACCTAATCCCACTCGGGATGCATCACAGAACACTGTGAACTCATCATTACTGTTCGGCAGAGCTAACACCGGTGCTGAAGTCAACCGTCTCTTCAACTCTTCAAAACTCTCATCACAATCCTCTAACCACACGAACTTCTGATTCTTCCTGGTCAGTCTGGTCATAGGAGTAGCTATCTTCGAAAAGTCCTGAACAAATCGCCGATAGTAGCCTGCCAAACCCAGAAAACTCTTGATCTCTGTCACTGTCGTGGGTATAGGCCAAGTGGCTACTGCCTCCACCTTCTTGGGATCAACTGTGATTCCTTCTTCTGATACTACATGTCCCAAAAAGGCAATGCTCCTTAGACAGAACTCGCACTTGGAGAACTTGGCATACAAGCCATGCTCTCGCAAGGTTTGCAAAACTATCCTCAGATGCTGGGCATGCTCCTCGGCATTCCTGGAGTACACCAAGATATCATCTATAAAGACAATCACAAAACGATCCAAGTACTCCCTGAAAACCCTATTCATGAGATCCATGAATGCTACAGGGGCATTAGTCAACCCGAACGGCATCACTAGGAACTCATAATGCCCATATCTGGTTCGGAAAGCAGTCTTGGATACATCTCCTTCCCTGATCTTCAACTAGTGGTATCCGGATCTCAGATCTATCTTAGAAAAACAACCTGCTCCTGACAGTTGATCGAATAGATCATCGATCCTGGGTAAAGGATACTTGTTCTTGATAGTAACTTTGTTCAACTGCCTGTAGTAGACACAAAGTCTAAGAGGTCCATCCTTCTTTCTGACAAATAATACTGGAGCACCCCAGGGTGAGGTACTCGGGCGGATGAAACCCTTAGCTACCAAATCCTGTAACTGTTCTTTCAGCTCTCTCAACTATGTTAGCGCCATCATGTAGGGAGGAATAGAGATCGGTCTGGCACTGGGCATCAACTCTATCTCGAACTCTATTTCCCTATCAGGTGGTAGTCCTGGAAGCTCTTCAGGAAACACATCTGGGAAGTCTCTAACAACTGGTACTGAGGATGGTTCCCTAACCTGACTGTCTAGCTCTCTCACATAAGCTAGGAACCCCTGACAACCCTTCCTCAACATCCTATGAGCCTGGAGGGCTGATATCAAACCCCTAGGTGTCCCTCTCTTGTCTCCTCTGAAGACACACTCGGACCCATCCTGGTCTCTGAGACTCACTACCTTGTCCCTGCAGTGCAAGGTAGCACTATAGGTAGATAACCAATCCATCCCTAGACTGACATCAAAATCTGTCAACTCTAGAACCACAAGGTCAGCTGGAAGGCATCTATCCTCTATAAACACTGGACTGACCTGATAGACTGACTCTGCCAATAATGGGTCACATCTAGGTCCACTGACCCAGAGAGGACACTCTAACTCGGATACAATCAACCCCAATCTCTCTGCGGCTCTAGAAGAAATGAAAGAGTGAGAAGCACCCGGGTCCATCAAAGCATACACCTCTAAACACCCAATGATGAGAGTACCTGACACCACTGTGTTCGACGTGTCTGCCTCCTGCTGCGTCATGGTGAAAATCCGTGCTGGAGCTGACGGACCTGCACCTCGGGAACCCATCCCAGATGAAGAGGCTGCCCCTCTTCCTCTACCTCTGCCACTGCTTGGAGGACGGACTGAAGCTGCTGACTGTACAACACTACCTGAGGTCATCTGCTGGGATGGTGCAATCAAAGTCGCCTGAGGACATTCCCGTGCATAATGTCCCTCCTGCCCACATCAATAGCAGGCTGTAGATCCCCACATACAAGCTCCTCTGTGCGGTCTCCCACACCTATTGCAAACTGGAAGATCTGTGCCCGAACTGGAGCCGCTACTCATTCCCAGACCCGACTTAAGCCTATTCCAGAACTTGCCTCTCTGTCCTCTGAATTTCTCCCATCTCTTTTTGCTCGTACTTGCTGTACTCTGTGAGGAGGAACCTGGTTTAGCACCAGAAGACTGTGCCTTTAATTGCTTGACTACACCCTGACTTATGGCACTGGCCTCTATCTTTCTAGCAGCATCCACAATGGAGTGGAAACTCTCCTTCTCCGCGTGGAGAATCAAAGAGAAATACCTGGGATGAAGCCTTGTGGCATATCTCTTTGCCTTCTTCTGATCCGTATCATACACCTGACCCACGTATGGTAACAATTCCAGGAACTTATCTGTATACTCATCAACGCTCATCTCCTCAGTCTGTCGCAACTGCTCAAACTCCACAACCTTTAACTCCCTAAACTGTCAGGGAAAGCCCACCCATCAAATTCGTTGGCGAACTCTTCCCATGTCATACTGTCTATTCTGGGGTCCACATAGTTCTTGAACCATTCTCTGGCTTTCTTACATTTTAATGTGAACCCTGCCATCTCAATGGCCCTGCTCTCATCTGCTCCCAACTCACTTGTTATCATTCTGACCCCACTGAGATACTCAAAGGGATCATCTCCCGTATTGAATTTAGGAGCATCCAACTTTAAGTACTCCGTCATCTTCACCTTAGTTCCCCCTGAAGAACTGGGTTGTGCTTCAACAACAGGGACTGCTGGTTCAGGTGGTGGTGGTGGAGGTACTGTTTCTCTGGCTTCAGGCTGTACTGAACTTGGATGAAAAGGTGGGGGTGGATACATGGGATATGGTGGATAAAAGAAAGGATAGGGCATATATGGCATGTAGGGTGGATATGGGGCAAAGCTGGAGTAATCCGACGTGCCTCCCATCGGATCCCCTGGGCCCTGTGGAAAGGGTGGATAGCCAAACCCCGAGGCCTGTACGCCTCCCTGGGACTCCCCCATACCTTCTTCTGACCTTCCTATACCCATACTTACATCTCTACTCTAAGCCTCCTCCATAGCAACTCTCTCTTCTTCTGATCTTCCCCCTCTGCCTATTCCTCTTCTGCTCTCGTCCGAGGACCTTCTCGGGTCTCTTGATGTTCCCTCCCTGCTTGCCCTATGAGTCCTTGCCCTTGGCAAAGCAGGAGGACGAGCAGCTGCACCCTAACTTCCAGGTGGGACTCCAGTCAATCTCGCGGATCGACGAGTTCCTCGCATCTTAACTCTCTCTGGAAAACAACACATAATAGAGCACATAAGCAACACATAGAGGAAAACAACACATGCATCATCATCAGCAGATAGACAGGACTAACATCCTATCCAAGTGGACATGTTTTCCTATTGTGCTTGACCAACTAAACCTTTATGAGCCCAACTCTCTCTCTATAGGTCCGATCATGTGAACCTAGGGCTCTGATACCAATCTGTAACAGCCCGGTAACTGAACTGCTACCGGCACTAGGATCCAGATCGACTTAAGGTCGCCGGGACCCGTAGTAAGCCTGCTATACTGTCTGTGTACCTGTGAAATCCCATACATGATCTATCAAACCATTAAAACTTTTCTTTCCTCCAGGGCTTACTCTGTGCATGCACTATATCTCTGCTATGTTATCCCCACTCAAGGTGGATATAACTCATCATAATAAGCCTGGTTTTCTCATCAATATGAACAAGAAAAGAAACATACAAGGGATTACAACACTTCTAAGTCAAGCACAAGTCTATACATTGTACATTATCTCTTTACATATACATGTCCACTCTAGCTATTACAAACTATATACTCTTCCTGTACCCTGCTGACTTCCCTCTGAACTCTGAACCTACACAACTAGAGTTAGGGGAGAGGGATAAGCTACTATAGCCCAGTGAGTAGAACAGGATAAAGCACAGGTGATAAAACATGCTCTCATGAAAGGTATCACATCACAAGTAATCACATCATCTCAGCATGGACGGATCAACACTCCCTCTATCTGGGTACTGCATCTCATCTGGGGTATCGAAGTACCATGTGCCTGGTCCCCTTAGGGCTGTTCCAGGCCTTTGTGCCTGGTCCCCGTAGGGCTGTTCCAGGTCTTTCCTTTGAGGGCTATTGAATCCGTACTATGTCCATACTGTCATAGAAACAATGTACAAGGAGCAATGCCAAGTACAAGGATAAATGCAATGCATCATATTCGTGTACACTAATGCACTCACCCTATAGCATATTCATGATGCATGAAGTATGATAAAATATTCATTTCTCATATTCAAACATTAAGTTCAGTTCCACTCACCTCGGGTTGACTCTGAACTGACTCTGCAGGTTCTGCAACTGGACTCACTGCTGACCTCCCTGATTCCTCTGGTCCGTACCTACACAGGTGGACTCAAATGAGGGACCAAACTAACTCACGAACATCTCTAAGAAACTCCCCAAAACCCTCTACAAGATCCCCAAACAAGCACATAAAACATGTCAAAGAAAGCTGGACAGGGACTTTCGGCGGCAGGTTCGGCGGCCGAAACCCCTCTCCAGAGACGAAACTCATGCATGTTCGGCGGCACCTTCGGCAGCCGAAAGTCTCGTCCAGAGACGAAACTCAACCTTCGGCGGCACTTTCGGCGGCCGAACCTTGCCTCCAGAGACGAAAGTCCCAAGTTTCGGGGGCAAGCTTTGGCAGCCGAAACTGCCTCCACAAGGGGTTCGGCGGCCGAACCTTCCTTCGTCGGCCGAACCTGGTTTTGCCTAACAGGCAGAACCCTGCTCTGTTTCATGCAACCTTTTTCCCAACTCCTCTCAACATGCATATCAACTACTCCCAACTCGCATATACACATATATATGCACAAAGGGGTCTAAAACGAACCTAAAACCCCAAACAAACATAGTACATAACACTCAAACATGCTTGAACACCAAAGATCACAAAAAAACTCACCGAAACCTAAACATGCATACTACCCACACAACCTTCATAAAACCTTCAAAAATCATCAAAGAAGCTCAGGATCTTCACTGACCTCTTAAGGAACTTGAGGATGAAGGATCCTAACGTGGAGATATGGAGAAATCCTCTCTCAAAGCTCCAAGCTTCAAAACTTGGTTATTTTGCTCAAATCTTCAAAACAACAACAAAACTCTTAAAAACTTTGAAGGATTTGGTGAAAAACATGAAAATCATCAAAGTCAACGTGAGAAGGTTTTGGCTCACCTCTGGCTGCAAGTGGAGGAGAAATATCCTCCTTCCACCGACCTTTGGCCCTTTTATAGGTGGCTGGCCAGACCACCTTCGGCAGCCGAACGTGAATCCGAAACCATGCAATGTTCGGCGGCCGAAAGTGACCTTCGGCGGCCGAACCTTTGCATTTCTCCCTTATTGCTTTTCTTTCAAAACTCAATTTCTTTCACACTTGAAAACATTCAAAACTCTTAAAACACACATGAAAACATATGTCTTACCCTTCTCGAGGGTTCCGACACCCGAGATTCCCCAGACGACAGGAATTCCGAGGCCGGACTCGAGCCGGGTATTACATCTCCCATACCTTCTTCTGGCACTCTGACTCCCAAACTGACATATCTTCTCTGAACATCCATCTCCACTTCTCTCGCACTAGCTGACACCCTTCTTGGAGCCATTCCTTCTCGACTTACATCAAAAGACCTTTCAGGGTCCCTTGATGTTCCCCATCTGCTGACTCCCCACGACTGCGCTCTTGTCAGAGCAGGGGGAAAGGTGTCCATACCTTCCCTCTCAGATGGACCTCCAGTCGATTCCACAGATCGACGAGCACCTCGCATTCTGGCTCCTCTGAAGAACAACACACAAGCATACAAACAATCATTAGCATCATACGGTTCATATGAAAACACATGAACCTGCAACATACATAGCATTCATAACATATCATACATAACATTACTGCACATGCATAAACTCATGGCATTCCACATCATCATCATACAAGACAGGACTCTACATCCTATCCTAGTGGACATGATTTTTCCTATTGTGCTTGCCCTTCTATGACCTCTAAACCAACCTCGTTCCGACGTGCAACACACCGTACTCTCGAGGCCCAAAGCTCTGATACCACTCTGTAACGACCCGGAATCGATACCCCTCTGTAACGGCCCGAACTGCCACCGGCGCTAGGATCCAGATCGGCTTAAGGCCGCCGGGACCCGTAGCAAGCCAAACATACCTCCTATCACCTGGTCAAATCCCATACATGATCAAAACTTTAACATAAAAACTCCAACATCTGATGTACAAACCGAACCTGACCTGTATGCGACATAACTGAAAACATAAAGGGACCCCCCTACTAGAGCCCTCATCAAAACTCTAGCTGGGTCAACATAACATACATCAAGCTGGGATTACATCCAAGGAACTAGAATCTAACCTGTGCATGCATCAAACCACAACACAAGACCTCCACTAGGGTCCTCATCCATTACCATAGCGTGGTACACAACACATGCCACAAGATTAGTTCAAACATAACTCAACATCTAGCATAACATGCATCATGTATTAAACAGGGACTAACCAAGTCTTAGGGCCAAGCACAGTACTAATCCATAAACATAACTCCACTTAACTTTACATTACATTCTCTTACAAATCATTATCAATTTATAATACATGTCCACACTAAAAGTACTAATCTAATACTATTACATAAGCAAAACCTTTACTCTTGAGACTTCCCGAACGACCTCAAACCTGCAACACTGGGGTTAGGGGAGAGGGGTGAGCTAAAAAGCCCAGTGAGTAGAAACAAAGAAAACAGTTCATTAATTACATGCTTTCATGAAATGCGTCACAGCACAAACAAATCATATCACGGATTGGACCTAATCCCAAAACATCCCTTCCAGTCTCAGTATGCCCGGCCCGGCCGGGTCTCACAATCTTCGTATGCCTGGCCCGACCAGGTCTTACAACAACTGAATATGTATGCCTGGCCCGGCCGGGTCTCACAACATCTCTAGGGCTAGTGGGATCGTCCTTGGTCCAATCTCCATCAACAGTAAATAATGCAATGCTTTATATTCGTGTAACTAGTGCAATCAACCTATTACATATAAACATGATGCATGAGCATGCTTTAGACATTTGATTTCATAAAATAAAGATTAAGTTTAGTTCTACTCACCTCTGGCAGACGCTGAACTAACTCTGCAACTGCTAACACTGATGGCCTCCTCGATCCCTCGGGTCCGGTCCTACACAGGTGGACTCGAATGAGGTGCCAAACACATTCTAACCACTCATAAACAACTACCCAAAAACCCCTTAAAACGTCACTTAAACATGCATAGAAAACAACCTTGAAAAGGCTGGACAGGGCACTTTCGGCGGCACCTTCGGCGGCCGAACCCTCTCTCTAGAGACGAAACTCGAGCACTTTCGGCGGCACCTTCGGCGGCCGAAAGTCCCACTCCAGAGATGAAAGTCAGGCACTTTCGGCGGCCGAATCCTTCCTTCGGCGGCTGAAAGTCTGCTTTCAAGCCAAAACTCAACTTTCGGGGGCAAGGTTAGGCGGCCAATCCATGCATTCAAAGGCAGGTTTGGCGGCCGAAGCTACTTTCGGCGGCCGAACCTGAGTTCTTCCCAGAAGGGCAGAACTCAGTTTCTCATGCATTCAAGCCTCCCAAACCTTCCAAACACCCCAAAACAAGCACCCAACCTTACCAAAACATGCATAAACCCTTAACCATGCACAAAGGAGCTTAATAGGGGCTTTTTGTAAATTTAGGGGTGAAAAATTTTTTATTTACGAATTTAGGGTTAGTATAAAAGTATTTGCGAATTTGGGGTTGGGGTGATAAGTGGCAGCCGAAAAATTTACTTGGTGCCTGTTTGACAGGCGCCAAAGCCTGGCGCCACTTTAAGTGGCGCCAGACCATTATTTTATTTTTTTTATATTTTTTTAAAATGGTCTGGCGCCACTCACAATGGCGCCAGACCATTACTTTCTTATAATTTTTTTTTTAAAAATGGCCTGGCGCCACTCAAAGTGGCGCCAGGCCTTA
Source organism: Manihot esculenta (assembly GCF_001659605.2). Lineage (NCBI taxonomy): Eukaryota > Viridiplantae > Streptophyta > Magnoliopsida > Malpighiales > Euphorbiaceae > Manihot > Manihot esculenta. Next base: position 13,550,990 of record NC_035168.2, read on the forward strand.
TATTTTTTTAAAAAAAAAATTTTAATTATTAAAATATTATAATTATATTATTTTATATTATATTAACTTAATAATTATATTTTTTTATTAAAATAAATTTTTTATAATATATTTTATTAATTTTAATATATTTTTATAATAATATTCTAATATAATAATATTAATCATAAATTTATTTAACTATTATTAAATATATATATATAAGAAAGATTGAATTAAATAATTAATAAAAAATAGATTAATTAATTAATTAATATAAATATTTAAAATTATAAAAATTAAATTTATTTTTATTGGACTGTCACTCGTATGTAATCACAGAATAATATTAATGATTCTAATATTTTAGAGAGTTATGAAATATAATATAAAAAATTTATTATAATAAAAAAATATAATATAAAAAATTTAATTATTATATAAAAAATATAATATAAATAAAATTATTAGAGATTAAAGAATAATAAATTATATTTATTACATATATATTAATTATTATTTTATATGAAAATAAAATTATAAATATATTTATACTATATATTATAAATATTTAAAATTTAATTTTTTAATTATTATTAGTAGATGACTTTTTAATTTTTTACAATTTTTTGATATAATATATTAATTTATAATTTAAAAAAATTTAAATTAAAAACTAACTATATTCTTAAAATAATCAATAAAAAAATAAAACATATTTATCTTTCTAACGATAAAATATAAGAAATAATATATTTAAATTTATAATATATTTTTTTAATTATATTTTTATCATTAGTAAATAATAAATATAAATAAATATAAATATATAGATAATTAGATTTTAAAATAAATTGATGAGAGATGGACAAATAACATAATTAATTTTAAATATTTATAATATATAGTATAAATATATTTATAATTTTATTTTCATATAAAATAATAATTAATATATATGTAATAAATATAATTTATTATTCTTTAATCTCTAATAATTTTATTTATATTTTTTATATAATAATTAAATTTTTTATATTATATTTTTTTATTATAATAAATTTTTTATATTATATTTCATAACTCTCTAAAATATTAGAACCATTAATATTATTCTGTGATTACATACGAGAGTGACCGTCCAATAAAAATAAATTTAATTTTTATAATTTTAAATATTTATATTAATTAATTAATTAATCTATTTTTATTAATTATTTAATTCAATCTTTCTTATATATATATATATTTAATAATAGTTAAATAAATTTATGATTAATATTATTTAATTAGAATATTATTATAAAAATATATTAAAATTAATAAAATATATTATAAAAAATTATTTTAATAAAGAAATATAATTATTAAGTTAATATAATATAAAAATAATATATTAATTAATATAATTATAATATTTTAATAATTAAAAAATTTTTTATTTTTTTAAATAAGGCCTGGCGCCACTTTGAGTGGCGCCAGGCCATTTTTATAAAAAAAATTATAAGAAAGTAATGGTCTGGCGCCATTGTGAGTGGCGCCAGACCATTTTAAAATAAAATAATGGTCTGGCGCCACTTAAAGTGGCGCCAGGCTTTGGCGCCTGTCAAACAGGCGCCAAGTAAATTTTTCGGCTGCTACCTGTCACCCCAACCCCAAATCCGCAAATACTTTTTTACTAACCCTAAATTCGCAAATAAAAAATTTTTCACCCCTAAATTTATAAAAAGCCCGCTTAATAGCTTGATTAAACTCCAAAAACAACATCAAAACATACATAGATAACTTATGACCCACATAGGCCAAAACCATCAAAACAACCCATAATCTCACTTGCTCTTTCCCACTCATGCATACACTCTCCCACATGCATAACCTAGCCTAAACATTCAACATAGCATCATATAAACATACATGAGCATTACATAACATACATTGGGCATAAAACCCACATAAATCCTAACATGCATATCTACCCATACTCTACCATTAAAACCTTCATAAAACTTCAAAAGACACTAGGAAAGCAAAGATCTACACTTACCTCTTGAAGATCGAGGGTTGCGTGATCTCTAACTCGGAGGTGTGGAGAATCCAAGCTCCAAAAGCTCCAAGCTCCCAAAACTTCGATCTAACCTTTAAAACTCTTCAAAATAACCATGGAACTCATGAAAACATGAAGGAGATGAAGAAAAACATGAAAATGGCCAAGGGAGGACAAAAACTCACCTGAGCTCGAGAATGGGGAGAAAACTCGCCCATTTCCGATCTGAGGGCCCTTTATAGGTGGCCTGGTCGAAGACCTTCGGCAGCCTAACGTGCCCCCTAAACTCATGCATGTTCGGCGGCCGAACTTGAGGTTCAGCGGCCGAACCTTGGCTCGTTCAAACAAGAATTTCGGAGGCCAAAGGCGCTCCCGAAGCCTTTCCATGTTCGGCGGCCGAACTTCACTTTCGGCGGCCGAACCTGGCAAATGCCTCCTTGGTCTTTTCTTTTCAAAACTCGATTCTTTTTCATTTAAAACCATGAAATCAAGTGAAAATATTTTAGAAACACATTTTACCCCTCTAGAAGCCTCTGGCATCTTCAGAAATTCCAGATTCCAACGGAGATTCCGCCGGAAGGTAGGGATTCTGATGCCGGAATCTGGCCGGGTATTACAAAAACCTCTTAAAACTTCATTAAAACATAAAGGAAGGCAAAGATCTACACTTACCTCTTGGAGATCGAGGGTTGGTGTGATCCCTAACTTGGAGATGGGAGGAAACTACTCCTTAGGTCTCCAAGTGTAACGACCCGAAAAATCGGACCGCTACCTGCGCTAGGATCCAGATCGGCTTAAGGCCGCCGGGACCCGTAGCAAGCCTGACATGCGACCTGTAAACCTGTTTAATCCCATACATGATCAACAAACCGGAGTCTAGCCGGGTATTACACCAAGCTCCCAAAACTTAGATCTAAACTTGAAAACTCTTCAAAACAGCCATGAAACTCATAAAGACATGAAGGATATGAAGAAAAACATGAAAATGACCAAAGGAGGACATGAACTCACCTGAGCTCGAGAATGGGAAGAAAACTCGCCCATTTCCGATCTGAGGGCTCTTTATAGGTGGCCTAGTCGAAGACCTTCGGCAGCCTAACGTGCCCCCTAAACTCATGCATGTTCGGCGGCCGAACTTGAGGTTCGGCGGTCGAACCTTGGCTCGCTCAAACAAAGCTTTCGGAGGCCAAAGGCGCTCCCGAAGCCTTCCCATGTTCGGCGGCCGAACTTCACTTTCGGCGGCTGAACCTGGCAAATGCCTCCTTGGTCTTTTCTTTTTTTTTTAAAACTCAATTTTTTTCCATTTAAAACCATAAAATCAGTAAAAACATTTTAGAAAACACATTTTACCCCTCTAGAAGCCTCTGGCATCTTCAGAAATTCCAGATTCCAACGGAGATTCCGCTGGAAGGTAGAGATTCCGATGCCGGAATCTAGCCGGGTATTACATTCTTCCCCCCTTTAAGAACATTCGTCCCCGAATGTTCCACAACAAACAGGCATAGCATAAAACATAACATCAATCATACATAACCAAGCAAGCAAAACCTAAAAACCTCTCTCCTAAAAGAGAGACACACGGGTACTGCTGGAGTAAGAACTCCCGGGTCTTCCAGGCACACCTTATCCCAAAAGAAACACCTTAGCAATACCCAACCTTCTCCTAAACTCCACTGGCTTCCGCTGCGCTTCTCTGATCCTTACTCTTTTCTCTTCATCTCTTCATCTTTACTAACTGGCTCCTTCTCACTGCTAACCCAAAACTAACTCTAACTCTCACAGGTAGTACCCGGATTTCAGATCTATCTTGAAAAACAAACAGCTCCTACTAACTGTTCCAATAGATCATCAATCCTACAGGGGAATACCCATCAACTGCTTACAGTTGTTACAAAGTCTTAAGGATTCATCCTTCTTTTCCCACCACTACACTGGAACAATCCAGGGTGAGGTACTAGGTCGGATAAAACCCCTGTCTACCGAGTCTCGCCTCTACTCTGACTACTACCTCTCTCTATGCAGGCGCCATCCTGTAGGGAAGGAAAGAAATGGTTCTGGATCCAGGCACCACTCCTACTCCAAACTCTAACTCCCTGACAGGTGGTAAACCTGACAACTAGCCTGGGAAAACAACTAAGAACTCTCTCTAACAACTAACACTGAGGCTGGTTCCCTAACCTGACTGCTAAACTCTCAACAAGAGCTCGAACCCTCTGACAACCCCTCCTACGCACCCTACGAACCTGACAGGCTGACATCAAACCTCTAGGCATCCCTACTGTGTCCCCTCAGAAGACTACCTCTGACCCATCCTGTCCTCAGAATCCGACTACCTTGTTTCTGCAAACCAAGATAGCACCACGAGTAGAAAAACCAACCCAACCTTAAACTGACGTCCAGACAGTCAAGTCTAGGACCTCAAAGTCGGGTGGAAGGCATCTACCCTCAACTGACATTGAACTGGACCGGCAGGTTGACTCTGCCACAGATGGATCACACTTGGTTCCACTGACCCAAAGAGAACACTCTAGCTCAGAAGCTATCAACTCAACCTCTCGACGACTTCTAGAGTAACTAAAGAAAGAGAATACCAGGGTTCACAAAAACATACACATCCAAACCTTTGAAAGTGAGCGTACCTGACACCACCAGGTTCAATGCGTCTGCCTCCTGCTGAGCTTGGGTGAAGATCCGAGCTGGAGCTGGCGGACCTTCTCCACGAGAACCTTCAGAAGAAAAGGCTGACCCTCTTCCTCTGCCTCGACCACTAACCTGAGCCACGGCTGGAGCTGCTGGCTGAGCCGCTCTACCTGAAGTTGCCCGCTGAGACTGTGCCAACCAGGGCGCAATGGGACACTCACGTACCATGTGCCCTTCCTGATCGCATCTAAAACATAGATTAGTCCCAATCAGACAGACTCCCTTGTGCGGCCTTCCGCACCTCATGCATCTTGAACTGCCTGAGCCAGAGCTTCAGCCACCAAAGCCCAGACTAGCCTTCAAATTCTTCCAGAACTTCTTCTTCGACCTTCTGAGGCCTCTGCCCCACTTTTTACTTTTCGTGGAGGCTGTACTCAGAGTGGAGGGATCTATCCCTCCTGAACCTGAGATCCTGGAATCCTGAGTCTGAGCATCCTCCTGAGAATCTCCCATACCTTCTTCTGGCACTCTGATTCCCAAACTGACATCCCTTCTTTGAACACCCAACTCTACTTCCCTCATACTAGCTGACATCCTTCTTGGAGTCATTCCTTCTCTGCTTACATCAAAAGACCTTCCAGGGTCCCTTAATGTTCCCCATCTGCTGACTCCCCACGACTGCGCTCCTGGCAGAGCAAGAGGAAAGGTGTCCATACCTTCCCTCTCAGATGGAACTCCAGTCGATTCTACAGATTGACGAGCACCTCGCATTCTAGCTCCTCTGAAGAACAACACATAAGCATACAATCAATCATTAGCATCATACGGTTCATATGAAAACACATGAACCTGCAACATACATAGCATATATAACATACATAGCATAACATCATGGCATTACACATCATCCATCAAGATAGGACTCAACATCCTATCCTAGTGGACATGATTCCTCCTATTGTGCTTGCCCTTCTATGACCTCTAAGCCAACCTCTTTCCGATGTGCAACACACCGTACTCTCGAGGCCCAAAGCTCTGATACCACTCTGTAACGACTCGGAACCGATACCCCTCTGTAACGGCCCGAACCGCTACCGGCGCTAGGATCCAGATCGGCTTAAGGCCGCCGGGACCCGTAGCAAGCCGAACATACATCCTATCACCTGGTCAAATCCCATACATGATCAAAACTTTAACATAAAAACTTAAACATCTGATGTATATACCGAGCCTGACCTGTATGCGACATAACTGAAAACATAAAGAAACCCCCTACTAGAGCCCTCATCAAAACTCTAGCTGGGTCAACATAACATACATCAAGCCGGAGACACATCCAAAGAACTAGAACCTAACCTGTGCATGCATCAAACCACAAACATAAGACCTCCACTAGGGTCCTCATCAACAACTCTAGCGCGGTAAACAACACATGCCACAAGTTTAGTTCAAACACAACTCAACATTAAAACATTACATACATCATGTACTAAAAAGGGACTAACCAAGCCTTAGGGCCAGGCACAGTACTAATACATAAACCAATCTCTTACAATCCATTATCTCAATTCACATTACATGTCCACACTAAAGTACTAATCTAATACTATTACATAAGAAAAACCTTTACTCTTGAGACTTCCCGATCGACCTCATACCTGCAACACTGGGGTTAGGGGAGAGGGGTGAGCTAAAAAAAGCCCAGTGAGTAGAACATATAAAACATGTGATAAAACATGATCTCATGGAATGCATCACATCACAAGTAAATCACATCATCTCAGATGGACGGATCAAAACTCCCTCGAATCTATGCCCGGCCCGCAAAGGAGCTCCTTAGGTCTTTACTGTACAATCAAATAGTACCGAAGTACTCTGTGCCCGGCCCCTCTCAGAGGCTCCTCAGGACTTTACTGTGCCCAGCCCTCGATGGGGCTCCTCAGGTCTTTACTGTGAGGGCTAATGTATCCAAAACTATGTCCGATCTGTCACATCATACAATGTACAAGGAGCAGTGCCAAGTACAAGGTTAAATGCAATGCCTCATATTCGTGTACACTAATGCAATCAATCCTACTATTCATCATGATGCATGAAACATGCTAAAAGCATTTGATTTCATAAATTAAAAGATTAAGTTTAATTCTACTCACCTCTGGCAGACGCTGGACAGACTCTGCAACTGCTAACACTGATGGCCTCCTCAATTCCTCGTGTCCGATCCTATACAGGTGGACTCGAATGAGGTGCCAACACACTCTAAACAACTCATAAACAACTCCCCAAAAATCCCCTACAACATCACTTAAACATGCATAGAAAACAACCTTGAAAAGGCTGTACAGGGCACTTTCGGCGGCACCTTCGGCGGCTGAACCCTCCTTCCAGAGACGAAACTCGGGCACTTTCGGCGGCGCCTTCGGCGGCCGAAAGTCCCACTCCAGAGACGAAAGTCAGGCACTTTCGGCGGTCGAATCCTTCCTTCGGCGGCCGAAAGTCTGTTTTCAAGCCAAAACTCAACTTTCGGGGGCAAGGTTAGGCGGCCAAACCATGCATCCATAGGCAGGTTCGGCGGCCGAAACTACTTTCGGCGGCCGAACCTGAGTTCTTCCTAGAAGGGCAGAACTCAGCTTCTCATGCATTCAACCCTCCCAAACCTTCCAAACACCCCAAAACAAGCACCCAACTTTACCAAAACATGCATAAACCCTAAACCATGCACAAAGGAGCTTAAACAAGCTTAAACTCCAACAAAGAACATCAAAAACATACATAGATAGCTTTTGACCCACATAAGCCAAAACTATCAAAACAACCCAAATCCTCACATACTCTCTCCCCATCATGCATACTCACTCCCACATGCACAAACTAGCTTAAACCTTCAACATAACCTCACATAAACATACATAAATAGGCATAGGCATACATTGGGCATAAAACCCACATAAACCTAAACATGCATATCTACCCATACTTAACCATTAAAACCTCTTAAAACTTCATTAAAACATAAAGGAAGGCAAAGATCTACACTTACCTCTTGGAGATCGAGGGTTGGTGTGATCCCTAACTTGGAGATGGGAGGAAACTACTCCTTGGGTCTCCAAGCTCCCAAAACTTAGATCTAAGCTTGAAAACTCTTCAAAACAGCCATGAAACTCATAAAGACATGAAGGATATGAAGAAAAACATGAAAATGACCAAAGGAGGACATGAACTCACCTGAGCTCGAGAATGGGGAGAAAACTCGCCTATTTCCGATCTGAGGGCTCTTTATAGGTGGCCTAGTCGAAGACCTTCGGCAGCCTAACGTGCCCCTTAAACTCATGCATGTTCGGCGGCCGAACTTGAGGTTCGGCGGTCGAACCTTGGCTCGCTCAAACAAAGCTTTCGGAGGCCAAAGGCGCTCCCGAAGCCTTCCCATGTTCGGCGGCCGAACTTCACTTTCGGTGGCCGAACCTGGCAAATGCCTCCTTGGTCTTTTCTTTTTTTTAAAAAAACTCAATTCTTTTTCCATTTAAAATTATAAAATCAGTAAAAACATTTTAGAAAACATATTTTACCCCTCTAGAAGCCTCTGGCATCTTCAAAAATTATAGATTCCAACAGAGATTCCGCCGGAAGGTAGGGATTCCGATGCCGGAATCTAGCTGGGTATTACATCAACTTTTTACACCAATCTCTATTGAATATAAACTTTGTGTCATAGTTAAATCTTGAAATATTAGAATCATCATTCTAATTATATCCTAATGAATTTTATTTATTAAGACATATCATTTTAGCCGAAAATTTATTTCAAGAATAGCACAACTATTTCGTACTTGTTATTTGAGTATGGTGAATCTTTTATTGATTATTCAATTATCTTTGAAATTATATACTATACTCAATCTCTTAGTTTTCATGTATAAATAGTAGAGTCAAAGCATAGTATTAGTATACTTAAGATATCTTTGAGAATCTCAAGTTTAAGGTTTGCATAACTGATATTACATGATACGATTCATTTATATCTAGTTCGGATTTCTAGTGTACTTGTTTCTCAAACAAGCATCCATATGTTAACTATAAGTATCTCAATACTTTCAACTTACAAGAACTATGGTTTGATCTAATCAAGAAGTAGAACATATACTAACATATCCTTATCTCATTAATATTATGGCCATGGATAATTTAGGTAATAATATATTTACGTATAATATGAATCTCAAATCATGAACTTTTCATGATTTTCTCTACATTGTATTTTATAATATCAATGACTTTATCATTAATTTAAGATATTAATCAAACATGCTCTAGGACATACTACTAATAGCTTGTTTTAAGTAGTAAATTTCAAAAGAAAATGGTGTCTAATACATTTCCTTTATCATACCAACTATCCCAAACCTAGGCCAAATAGGTTGTGGAATCATGAAAAATGCTGGATTTTTATTAGGGATAAGTCACTTAATCCATATTCTTCATTTATTCTGACTTTCATTTAGGTGACAACTCTCAAATTTCTCCTCTCTTCACTGAAAGAGTAAAATCTAGATCTCGTGGTATTGTTATGGGAAGATGAGATTCAAACTAGATGTAGTATCTGCAGAATCACCACTCATAGATGATAGGTGATAAAATTGAGTTTTGATCAAAATTGATTTTAGTTCATGGTTAAAATTATAATAAATATTAAAGTTATGGTTTAATTGTCTAAAATTAAAAAATTAGAATATAAATGTAATTTTTAAAAGTTTAAATTATTTTATTAAATAAATAAATAAATAATATGGTATGAAAATTTTTTTTGGAAGAAAATATAGAGAAATTTTATTAAGCACTATCAAGTCTCAACAGAGGCAAAATACAAGTAGCAGATGAAAACAATCCATTTCGCCTGATCTGTCAAAGAATGGGCAGCCCTAGCTAATACATGTGCTACTCTACTAGTTAGATCGAGGAATATAATGAACACTAACACTATTCGCCTTAACAAGTAGAGACTTTACAATCATGAATAACTGAACCAAAAGCCGAGTAATCCATGTAAATGGGATTAGTAATAGTCTAAACGCTAAGTTGAGCATCTGACTCCACAATCACATTGGACCATCCCTCACTTTTAAACCAGCTAAGAGTTTCTCGGATGGTTAAAGTTTTAACAATCTTTACTCCAACATCACCAAAAACTACCATTTTCTTAGCACGAATAAACTCTCCCAGGTTATTACGGGTCACTATACCCAGTCCAATATGAGAATGATCAAAAGTGTCTGCATCAACATTTATTTTTAAAACACCTCCAGGAGACTTTTTTCAACCCAGCATTAACGTCATGTCTCAATTTAAACTTGCTGGCTTTGCTCGTGCAGCAGTCCAATCAATCTTGAAGAAAATGTCAAGCAAAGGAGATCACTTGCAGAGCAGACTTCCATACTCGTTTCCAAACCAACTGATTACGTTGTGTCCAAATAGTCCAAAGGGTGATCAAAATCACACCAGTCTCCTCCAACGATGTAGGAACTAACACAAGGGAAAGCCACTCAGATATAGTATTGACATGAGGATGAACCCATCCTACTTCAGTATGTAGCCAACAATCCCGAGCAAAGGGGCATGAGACCAAAACATGTGTAATACCCGGCTAGACTCCGGTATCGGAATTCCTACCGTCCGATGGAATCTCGGATATCGAAAACCTCTAGAAGGGTAAAACCATGTTTTCATAAAAGGTTTTAATGTATTTTATGGTTTTAAGTAAGAAAGAAATTGAGTTTTGAATGAAAAAGACCATGGAAGCATTTTCAGGTTCGGCCGCCGAACATTGGATAGTTTAGGGGGCAAGTTAGGCTTCCGAAAGTGGCTCAGGTTCGGCAGCTGAACCTCATGTTCGGTCGCCAAACTTGCATGAGTTTTGGAGGCACTTTAGGCTTCCGAAGGTGGTCTGGCCAGCCCCTATAAAAGGGCTCCATGGCCGAAACGGGCGAGCTTTCTCCCCATTTTCGGCCAACGGTGAGTCCATGCTCTCCCATGGTTGATTTTGACGATTTTCCTCAAATCCTTCAAGTGTTAACAAGTATTTACTTTGTTTTTAAAGATTTGCGAGCTTAGAGCAAGTTTTGGAGCTTGGAGGTTCAAAGAGCTAGATCTCTCCCATCTCCGAGTTGGATCGCCTTTCGTCTCGATCTTCAAGAGGTAAGAGTAGATCCTTAGCTCATTCCATGTTTTAAACAAGTTTTAGGAAAGTTTATGGGGTAGAAATGCATGTTTAGGTTAATGTTGAGTTTTTGGTTAATGTTGAGTATATGGACAATGTGTGTTGTATATGTATGTTTGATGTGTTTTAGTTGGGGTTTAAGATAGTTTGAGGCCCCTATGAGCTTATGTGTGTGTGTATGCATGTTTTAGAAGTGTTGGTTTTGAGTTGAATGGTTTGGGAGGCTAAATGTGCATTATGGAGGCTGAGTTCTGCCCTTGGGAAGAACTCAGGTTCAGCAGCCGAAGGGACTTTCGGCCGCCGAACCTGCCTGTGGAGGCCAGCCTTTAGCTACCGAACCCTGCCCCCGAAAGTGGACTTTCGGCTCTAGAGGGGAGATTCGACCGCCGAAGGTGCCGCCGAACATGCATGAGTTTCGTCTCTGGAATGGACTTTCGGCCGCCGAAGGTGCCGCCGAAAGTAGCTGAGTTTCGACTCTGGAGGGACTTTCGGCCGCCGAACCTGCCGCCGAAAGTGTCCTGTCCAGCCTTCCTTTGCATGTTTTCTATGATTGTTTCAAGGTGTTTTAGGGGGTTTTTGGGGAGTATTTTAGAGTCATGTTTATGTATGTTTGGTCCCTCATTTGAGTCCACCTGTGTAGGTTCAAACCCGAGGAACCGAGGACCCCAGCAGTGAGTTAGCTGCTTCTGTGTTTTCAGAGCTAGCCTGAGGTGAGTAGAATAACTCTTTATGTTTCAAAGTAAATAAATCAATTTTTGAGCATGTTCATGCATCATCGATGCCATGAGATATTAAGTTGTTTACATTAGAATTCACGAATATGTTGCATTGCATAATGTGATGATGATGTGGATGAGTATTGGATGATCCTTTAGTCCTCGTATGATATGATATGATGTGATATGATATGGTATGGTATGGAAGTCCAGGTCGAGACCCATTCTACGCCCCTAGCACTATGTTAAGAGAAAGACCAGGTCGAGGCCCATTCTACGCCCCTGGCATTATTGGAATGTAATGTTATGCTATGTTATGTTAAGAGAAAGACCAGGTCGAGGCCCATTCTACGCCCCTGGCACTAATGGATATGTAGAGGACTATTGGTGACAAGACCATTCTTGATTGTGATTTGTTTGTGATATGATGCATTTCATGAGATCATATATTTTAAATACAATGTTTTATTATTCTGCTCACTGGGCTCTAGTAGCTCACCCCACTCCCTAAATCTCCAGGTTTGCAGGTACGGGATAGACCGGGAAGTCAGCAAGAGTAATGAAGTCATGTTTTATGTAATAGTTAGAAGTGGACATGTATTATAAAATGATATTATGTGATGAAATGTAAAAGAATTGTATTAATGATAGAGTTGTGCTTGGCCATAGTATGTTGATCCCTTATCGGTACATGATCTTTTTAATGAAATATTTTAATGATGATTTATGTAAACCAAGCTTAATGTATGATATGTTACCCCATTGGAGCATTTGATGAGGGTTCCAGTGTGGGGTTTATGTTTATGAGTTGTGCATGCACAGGTTAAGTTTGGTGAATAATAGAAAAGTTTAAAATTTTTATGTACATGTTGATCATGTATGGGATTTAACAGGTATACAGGATGCATGTTAGGCTTGCTATGGGTCCCGGCGGCCTTAAGCCGATCTGGATCCTAGCGCCGGTAGCGGTCCGGTTTTCGGATCGTTACAACATGCATCATAGTTTCAGGTGCGTTATGACAGAAATAGTAGGTATCATGCACAAGGATGTGTCGTCGCTATAGCAACTCCAAACAAGGGACAATTGCGTTACACATACGCCAAGCGAAGTTCAATACCTTGGCTGGAACATGAAGACGCCATAACTTCTTCCACATTTGACTATAATCAGTAGCACCTACAACATTAACTTGGGCTGTCAGAAAACGATAAGAATTTTTCACAGAAAAATTATTTTTGGCCTCCCATTTCCATGCCCAACAATCTGGGATAGACCGTCTACTTAAAGGAATCGCAATAATAGCATTAACATTCTCATCACAAAACATGGACCGAATTAAGGAGAAATTCCATTTGTGATCTTGAATTAAATCTAATACCAGAAGTGGTATATAACCTACAAGCATATCAGTAGTCACTTTTGACAATATCATGGAAGGCAGCCATGCATCCATCCATATGAAAATTCTTAAACTCAAGACTACCAAGTGTCTAGGACAACACATATTTTGCCAACTGATTCAATATTTAATCATGTCATACATATTTAAATAAATAGCCTTATTATTACTTTTTAAATATATTTCTCAATTTCATAATTATTTTATTTTATTTTATTTTTTTTATCGATAAGTATGTTAGAGATGGAAAGAGAATCCAACCCAAATTATCATACTAAAAGATTTTTATACATATCTTACTAATTTCATAATAAACCATCTCTTTTTTTATTTTTCTGAAAAGTTGAGGACCATTTGCATAGATATACCATATATTAAAACAATCATATAATCGACTGAATCCAATAGATGATGATCACTGATGAGGTGTTATTACGTTAAGTTAAATAATTTCCCCTTAAAAAAGTTCATTAAAATAATAATATTATATAAAAATTAGACATATCGGCGTCTACACAATGAAGACAAATTCTTGAGCCTTAATTTTACCCAAAAAATCATCCCAAGAATCCAATGGCCACCATCTTATTATTATCATTAATTATTTTATAAATAAACAATTATTCATCCCCTAATCCGTCCTTTACATCAAACGCGCTCAACGACAAGCCAAAACGGACTACCTAACGATCATTACGATATACACTTATTTCTCTTTGTTGAAAAGTTTTCCACCTTTCCAATTCATTTTCCCTCACTTTCTCTCATTCCAAACACAGCTGACATCCCCTTTTTTCCTCTGACACTTTTCTGCAGCTCTCTAATCGTACTTCTTTTGTCCTTGTTTTCAAGATTTGTCCCTTTTCTCTCGAAAGCTCTTTAACCTTTCGATTCTTTTTCAGAGATCATGCTTCAAAGCTTAGTTCCTCAATCGCCAATCAATTCCAGTTCTAAACCTAATAATTCTACCTCCTCCATGAAGACAAAGCGCGTTGACAAAGAACTTGCGGGCGGGGACTCCTCAGTCGGTGCCGACGACCCTTCTGCCAAACGCCCTAACTTCTCCAGCGAGGCCACTGTCTCCGGCGACAAGACTACTGGTGATGAAGATTCCACGGAATCCACTGGTCTCAGACTCCTCGGGCTATTGTTACAATGCGCCGAGTGCGTGGCCATGGACAACCTCGACGACGCCACCGATCTCCTTCCTGAGATCTCGGAGCTCTCTTCTCCCTTTGGCTCGTCTCCTGAGCGCGTGGGTGCCTACTTTGCTCACGCCCTCCATGCGCGTGTGGTAAGTTCCTGCTTGGGTACCTACTCACCTCTGAGCTCCAAATCTCTAACCTTAACTCAGTCCCAAAAAATCTTCAACGCCTTTCAGTCCTACAATTCAATCAGTCCGTTAATCAAGTTCTCTCACTTCACCGCCAACCAAGCAATTTTCCAAGCATTAGACGGTGAGGATCGTGTCCACGTCATCGATCTGGATATTATGCAAGGCCTTCAATGGCCAGGATTGTTCCACATACTTGCTTCAAGAACGAAGAAGATCAGATCCATGCGAATAACCGGGTTCGGGTCGTCCTCGGAGCTGCTCGAGTCAACAGGGAGGAGACTCGCCGATTTCGCGAGCTCACTAGGCTTGCCCTTCGAATTCCATCCTGTGGAGGGTAAAATTGGAAATTTAACCGACGTTAGTCAACTCGGGGTTAGACCAAGGGAAGCAGTTGTGGTTCACTGGATGCATCACTGCCTTTACGATATAACTGGGAGCGATTTAGGGACGTTGAGATTGTTGACTTTGTTGAGGCCCAAATTGATAACGACCGTTGAACAAGACCTGAGCCATGGTGGTAGTTTTTTAGGGAGGTTCGTGGAGGCCTTGCATTATTATAGCGCTCTATTTGATGCGCTAGGGGATGGATTAGGTGGAGACAGTGTAGAGAGACATACAGTGGAGCAGCAGTTGTTTGGTTACGAGATTAGGAACATTGTGGCCGTGGGTGGGCCCAAGAGGACAGGTGAGGTGAAGGTGGAGAGGTGGGGGGATGAGTTGAGGCGGGTCGGGTTTCAACCCGTTTCACTTGGCGGCAACCCGGCCGCTCAAGCTAGCCTTTTGCTTGGGATGTTCCCTTGGAAAGGATATACTTTGGTAGAGGAGGAGAATGGGTGCTTGAAGTTAGGATGGAAAGATTTGTGTCTGTTGACCGCCTCTGCTTGGCGGCCGTTGGATTAAATTACTTCCGATCAAATGGATTGCAAACTATGTTGATTGATATAAACAATTGGATCGATCATGGGTGCGATTGCAGGAGTCCATCGACAGTAGCTTTGAATTATAATTTGGTATTTAAATGTTGATACTTTTTTGAAGTGAAGAGAATTTCTCACTTGTAATAATTTATGAACAAAAGGATGGTAGAAAAGCATTGCTCCAATGATGGTCTCATAGAATAGACACTTCTTTCATTCCTTTGGAAAAAAAAAAAAAAAAAATTCTTTTAAAAACCCTGTTTACAGATTGGTTGATGTTGATGAAGTGAATGCCCTTTGTTTTGTGCACTTGTCATGTACATCTTTGAAGGGGAACAGTTTTCTATTTGGGTTAAAGTTTTAATCAAGAAGACAAATAAAAACCAATGGATTTTTTTAAAAAAAAAATCTTAATGCTTGAAATTGTTTAATTGATCTGAAAATAATAGGGAAAATATGAGAAGAGATGATAGCTCGTGGTTTTCATGGAAGTCAAGAGTAAGGACAATTCTAGTGGCCAGGCTTTGTCCAATATGGTAGATTGTTCTTATAATAAAAACATAAAATATTGCTCTCTCTTCTTGGCGCTCACGTTCATTTAGCTACAAGCTTTCTGGTCAAGCAAGCTTTAGATACCAAATTTAATTTAGAGTTCATTCTTATTAACAGTCTAAAAGGATGGAAGAAGGGTGATGGAGCTGATAGAAAACGATGAGGCCAACAGTTATTCCGTCGGAACAACCATAAGACCGGGAAGTGAAGCATGGAATGAAGAATGTCACCTGGAGAAAAGGCCCAGACAGGAGGAAGAGAGTGTAGACCAAAAGCTACAAAAGATGAGAGAGCAGCTCCTGGCCGAGTTGGGGACGAAGGATCAAAATCAAGCTCTCCTGCCCACCTCTTCACCCTTCTCGAAGTGGGTGCAGCAGGAGACCATCCCCAAGAAGTTTATGATGCCGCCTATGGCAGCATACGACGGTGCTGGCAACCCAAGGAAGCACGTCCTCAATTACAAGACTTTCATGGAATTGCAGACTCTATCGGATGCCTTGATGTGCAAGGTATTCCCTACGACGCTAACAGGGCCGGCACGGGCGTAGTTTAACAGCCTGGAGGCTGGGAGTATCAGAAGTTTCGGGGACCTGGCTACCGCCTTCATTAGCCGGTTCATAGCCAAAGTGCCAGCAGATAGGAAGACCAGCTACTTGGAGACGGTCAGGCAGAGAAAAGATGAGTCGCTAAGGGAGTATGTTGCCCGTTTTAACACGGAGGCCTACAGATCCCCAAGCTGGATGAGGGCCGAGCGGTGGAAGCCATGCAGAAGGGGACGACCTCCCCCGAGTTTTTTGGCTCGCTGAGTAGAAAGGCCCCCACTACGTTGGCGGAGTTGATGAAGAGGGTGGAGAAATACATAAGGCAGGATGATGCCTTGGTGACGAGTAGATTCGCCAAGGGGGCGAAAGACAGAGGAAAAGCCTCCGAAGAAAGGAGGTCGAAAAGGCATGAGAAGAAGCAGAGCAAGAAACCTGAGCCCTACAGGCAGCCCTGGGACCGGAGAGACCAGAGACCTTTCCCCCCTCGGGCTCCAGAACAAAAGTCATTCCCTCCGCGTATTCCGGAGAACCTGACCCCGCTCAACGCCTCCAGAGCCGAGGTGCTCATGGCAGTACAAGACAAGGAGTTCCTTCAATGGCCCAAGCCTATGAGAGCAGAAGCAAACCAGCGAGATCCTGACAAATACTGTCAGTATCACCGCACCCACGGCCATGACACCAATAACTGCTACCAGCTGATTAGTGAGATCGAAAGGCTAATAAAGAGGGGGCACCTCAGGAACTTTGTGAAGAAGCCGGAAAGAGAAAGACCTCGGCCGAACCCTGCAACACAAACACCAAGGAGGGTGGGAACAGGACCGGTGAACGATGGTTCTAGTGGACCATCAACATGATTGTAGGAGGAACCGGAGGTCGAATGAGCCGAAGGGGAAAGAAGAGAAGCCAAAATGGGGAGAGCAACAGAGCCGAGGTCATGCAGGTAGTTGAGCACTCTCCAGTGACCATCACCTTCTCTCCGGAGGACGCCCAGGGTGTTCAGATGCCTCATGACGATGCCTTAGTTATCGAAGCCATCATCCACAACTACCGGGTTAAGAAGATCTTGGTGGATGACGGGAGTAAAGTGAATTTGTTGCCGTACAGAGTCTTCCAGCAAATGGGAATCCCCGAGGAGCAATTGGTTCGGGACCAGGCCCCAGTCAAAGGGATCGGAGGAGTCCCAGTGCCTCTGGAAGAGAAAGTAAAACTGGCTCTCACTCTAGAAGAAGCGCCAAGGACCCGCACTCATTATGCGGTGTTCTTAGTAGCCAAACTCCCCCTAAGTTACAACGCAATATTGGAAAGACCTGCGCTATTTGACTTTGAGGCCGTAACTAGCATCAGATATCTGGCTATGAAGTTCCCAACAGAGGTAGGAGTGGGAGTAGTCAGAGGAAGCCAGGAAGAGGCAAGAGCAGTATACCTGGCCACGATATCAGAACCGAGCTCGGCAGGGGAGAAGCTTGACTCGAAAGTTCTGGAGGTCCGAGATAAGAAAAAAGAGGCCAGAACAGAGCCGGTCGGAGAGCTGGAGACCTTTCCCTTATCAGAAGCAGAGACAGATAAGGTCTTCAGTCTTAACGCTGGCCTTACTGAAGAGCAGAAAATAGAAGTCATGGCCCTAATCCGAGGTCACGCGTCAAGCTTCGCCTGGAAGCCTTCTGACATGCCAGGGATTGACCCCAGAGTGATGATACACAAATTGAATGTCCTCCCAGAGGCTAGGATTTATTAGGGAGGTTATGTACCCGCAGTGGCTAGCAAATCCTGTATTAGTCAAAAAAGCCAATGGCAAATATAGGATGTGTATAGATTTTACAGACCTCAATCAAGCATGTCCCAAAGATAGTTACCCCCTCCCTGATATTAATAAAATGGTCGACTCCACGGCCGGTTTTGATTACATGTCGTCTTTAGATGCTATGTCTGGTTACCATTAAATTCCAATGGACAGGTCGGATGAAGAAAAGACCTCGTTCATAACAGAAGATGGGACCTATTGCTATAAAGCCATGCCTTTCGGGCTGAAAAATACCGGAGCAACATACCAGAGATTGATGAATAAAATCTTCAAAGATCAGATCAGCAGGAATATCGAAGTATATGTGGATGATATGATAGTGAAGAGTCTGACTTTTCAGCAGCACTTGGTAGATCTGAGGGAGGTACTCGAGGTGCTAGAGCAGTACAGAATGAGGCTGAACCCAGCAAAGTGTGCCTTCTTTATCAGGGGAGGAAAGTTCCTGGGATACATGGTAAGTGGAAAAGGCATTGAGCCCAATCCGGAGAAAGTGGAAGCTATCCTGAATATGCCCGAGCCGACCTGCGTGAGGGACATCCAAAGACTTATTGGGAGAGTGGTGGCGCTAAATCGCTTCATGTCGAGGTCGGCGGAAAGATGCTTGCCGTTCTTTAAGAAATTGAGAAAAGTGCCGAACTTTGAATGGACCAAGGATTACCGGGAGGCTTTCAAAGAGCTTAAAAGCTATCTCAGCTCGCCTCATGTACTTAGCAGTCCATTGGAAGGAGAAAAGCTCCTGATCTACTTGTCAGCCTCAGAGCAAGTAGTTAGCGCAGTGTTGGTAAGAGTAAAGGGGAGAGAGCATAAACCAGTGTTTTACGTCAGTAAGGTGCTTAAAGACGCCGAGATTAGATATCTGAACATCGAGAAGATAGCATTTGCTCTGTTGCTAGCAGTCCGGAAGTTTAGGGTCTATCTAGAAAGCCACCAAGGGGTAGTAATGACAGACCAGCCGTTAAAAAAGATTCTCCATAGGCTGGAAACCTCAGGTCGGATGCTGGCTTGGTCTATCGAGATTAGCCCTTACTGTTTAAAGTACCGACCTCGGACCACCGTAAAATCTCAAGCCCTTGCTGACTTCATAGCAGAGGGCTCGTTCAATGAAGAACAGAGGGAACGAAGTGAGTCATCTTTGGAAGCGTTGGGGAATGAGAGAGAAGGGCAGTCCTCTCAGGAGTTCAGTTGGAAGCTGTATGTGGACGGGGCATCTGGCGCTGAGTGTAACGATCCGAAAACCGGACCGCTACCGGCGCTAGGATCCAGGTCGGCTTAAGGCAGCCGGGACCCATAGCAAGCCTAACCTGAACTCTGTGTACCTGATAAATCCCATACATGATCAAACATTTCCATAAAACATTAAAACTTTTCCTTTCCCAAGCTTAACCTGTGCATGCACTATGTCTGAACACATAGAACCCCTAGGGTCAGCATACCCTATGTCAACTTGGTTCAACACATTTCTCATCAAGAAACTTAAAACAGGATCCATGTACAAAGGGATTAACCATACACTAAGACAAAGCACATCTCTATCCATTACATGACATTACATAATATCATTTTACAATACATAACTTTGAATTACATCATGTCCACTACTATCTATTACATACACTTCACCCTAGCTGCTATCCCATGCTATCTCTGACTGGCCCTGCAAAACTGGGAATTTGGGAGAGGGATGAGCTACTAAAACCTAGTGAGCAGAATAATAATACAAATCCATTTAAAACATATGCTCTCATGAAATGCATCACAACACAAGTAAATCACATCACGGACGGACTGACCCAAAAATCCCTCAGCTCATTGCCCGGCCCTCAAAGGGGCACCACAGGACTTCGTCATATGCCCGGCCCCCTAGGGAGCACCACAGGACTTCGTCATATAATACTCAAGGGCTAATGGGTCCTACTCAGTGTCTGTCCCACATTCACGTAATAATGCAATGCAACAACATCTTCGTGAATCCTAATGCAATGCATAACCTATCATAAATATGGCATTTATGATGCATGAAATATGCTAAAACATTCATTAACTTAAAAACATAGTTCAGTTCCACTCACCTTTAGCAACTGTTGGGCTAACTCAGGACCAACTAACTCTGAAGCAGCTAACTCTGCTGACCTCTTCGGTTCCCCAGGTCTGATCCTACACAGGTGGACTCAAATGAGGGACCAAACAACTCTAATATAATACTAAACATCTCCCCAAAAACCCCTCTAAAACTCCTCAAAACATGCATGCAAAACAGGCAAAGGAAGGCTGGACAGGGCACCTTCGGCGGCACATTCGGCAGCCGAATGCTCCCACAGATCCGAAAGTCAGGCACTTTCGGAGGCAGGTTCGGCGGCCGAAAGTCTCCCCCAGAGACGAAAGCCAGGAACTTTCGGTGGCACCTTCAGAGGCCGAAAGTCCTTTCCAAGGCCGAAAGTCCATTTTCAGGGGCAAGGTTAGGCGGCCAAACCAAGCATCCAAGGGCATGTTCGGCGGCCGAAACTACCTTCGGCGGCCGAACCTGAGTTCATCCAGAACTCAGCCTCTCATGCATTCAAGCCTCCCAAACCTTCCATACACCCAAAACATGCCTCAAACCTCTCCAAAACATGCATAACTCATACCACAAGCATATAGGGGTCTCAAACTAGCCTAAACCCTCAACAAAACATCACATAACATGCAAGAACATACTTTTCTCATAAAGGGTATCAAAACCCTAAACATGCATCCCATGCAACTCATGCATAAAACCCTCTTAACCCTTCATAAAACTCATTTAAAATCTCTCCAAAGCTAAGGATCTACACTTACCTCTTGAAGAACAAGAGTTGGTGCGACCTCAAACTTGAAGATATGGAGAATCCAAGCTCCAAAGTCTTCAAACTTCAAAACCTTGCTCAAAGCTCACAACTCATCACGAAAACACCCAAAGGAGAGCATGAGCCTACCCTTGCACAAAAAGAGAGTGAATACACACTCCATTGTCGGTCAGCAGGGATTTTATAGGTGGCCAATCGCCTCTCCTTCGGCGGCCAAATCTGCATGCAAAACTGCACCACTTTCGGCGGCCGAACGTGGGGTTCGGCAGCCGAAAGGAAGCCACCTTCGGAAGTCACTTTCGGAAGCCTAATCATGCCTCCTAAACTTTCCCATGTTCGGCGGCCGAACTTGACTTTCGGCGGCCGAACTTGGTTTATTTCACTCAAAGCCTTCGGAGGCCTAAAGCACTCCCGAAATAGCCCCATGTTCGGCGGCCGAACTTGCCTTTCGGCGGCCGAACCTGGCACATGCCTCCTTGGTCTTTTCTCTTCAAAAATCAATTCCTTTTTGCATTAAAACTATAAAATCATATTTAAAACATTTTAGAAAACACATTTTACCCCTCTAGAAGACTCGGACATCTTCAGAATTCTAGATTCCAACGGAAAGTTCGCCGGAAGGTAGGGATTCCGATGCCGGACTCTAGCCGGGTATTACATTCTTCCCCCCTTAAGAAAATTCATCCCCGAATGTTCCTCAACTAACACATAAAACACATAAATTCTAGCCTAAAAAGAAACACGGTACCACTGGAGTACGAGCTTCCGGTCTCCCAGACGCAGTTTTTCTCCTGAGGTGATTCCAAGGGACCTTCACCATCAGGATATCCTTGTTCCTCTACTCTCTAATATGTGTGTCTATGATTCGTACTAACTGCTCAACATAGGTGAGATCCCCTTGCGATCTCTACCTCTGGTTCCTTAAGAACCGCACTCGGATCTGACACGAACTCACATAACTTAGGAACATGGAAAACCGAATGGAGCGCTTCCATTGAAGTAGATAAATCTAGCTTGTAGAATACCTTCCCAATCCTTTGCAGGATTTTAAAGGGTCCAATGTATCTTAGAGCTAATTTACCCTTCTTCCCATAACGGAGCACCTTCTCTTTAGGAGACACCTCCAGCAAAACTACAACTTCTCTTGAACCTTAACGAACTTCTGCTGCGCACTCTGATAAAACTTTTCTCCCTTATGGAACTTTACATACTTCCTGCGAACATCTAACACTTCTGCTGACTCACAGCAGTTCTGATTGTTTTCCTAACCACCGACCTTGTCTCTACTGTAATACAGGATAAACTGTCAAGCGACTTCCGACTGAGGGCAGCTAACATCTCATCTGCCTCACCTAGAAGATACTGAATCTTGAAATCAGAGTCGCTAAGCAGTTCTACCCATTACCTCTGCCTCAGATTCATCTCTTTTTAACTCAAGATGTACCGCAAGCTCCTTTAATCTATAAGGATCTCACATCTTACCCCTATACTCCACATCTCAAGTGCAAAGGCTACAACTGCCATCTCTAGATCATGTGTAGGATAATTCAACTCATGCTTCTTCAGCTGCCTAGAAACATAAGTAATCACCCTGCCACTTGCATTAACACACAATCTAGTCCCACAAGGGATGTATCACAGAACACTGTGAAAGCCTTACCTCAAACTTGAAGATATGGAGAATCCAAGCTCCAAAGTCTTCAAACTTCAAAACCTTGCTCAAAGCTCACAACTCATCATGAAAACACCCAAAGGAGAGCATGAGCGTACCCTTGCACGAAAAGAGAGTGAATACACACTCCATTTTCGGTCAGCGGGGCTTTTATAGGTGGCCAACCGCCTCTCCTTCGGCGGCCAAAGCTGCATGCAAAACTGCACCACTTTCGGCGGCCGAACGTGGGGTTCGGCGGCCGAAAGGAAGCCACCTTCGGAAGCCACTTTCGGAAGCCTAATCATGCCTCCTAAACTTTCCCATGTTCGGCGGCCGAACTTGACTTTCGGCGGCCGAACTTGGTTTACTTCACTCAAAGCCCTCGGAGGCCTAAAGCACTCCCGAAATAGCCCCATGTTCGGCGGCCGAACTTGCCTTTCAGCGGCCGAACCTGGCACATGCCTCCTTGGTCTTTTCTCTTCAAAACTCAATTCCTTTTTGCATTAATACTATAAAATCATATTTAAAACATTTTAGAAAACATATTTTACCCCTCTAGAAGACTCGGACATCTTCAGAATTCCAGATTCCAACGGAAAGTCCGCCGGAAGGTAGGGATTCCAATGTTGGACTCTAGCCGGGTATTACACTGAGGGTAGTGGTGCAGGAATAATGTTGAAGGGACCCGAAGAATTTAAGGTTTGCTACGCTCTACGCCTAGAATTCAAAGCCTCTAATAATGTGGCAGAGTATGAAGCCCTAATAAACGGAATGCTGATAGCAATGGAGGTAGGGGCAACCGACCTCGAGGTGAATAGTGACTCCCAGCTGGTGATCAATCAGATAACAGGGGCATATCAGGCCAGAGACCCTACCATGCAGAACTACCTAGCGAAGGTAAAGGCCATAGAAGCCGAGCTAAAAAGTCGGGGAATCACAGTTAGGTATCAGAGAATACCTCGGGAAGAGAATGAAGAGGCAGACCTGCTCAGCCGATTGTCTAAAGAGCTAGAACAACTCCCTGACGAGGTATACATACAACACATTAGCACACCTGCCTTTGACAAAAATGCTATTGTATTACAGGTGGAGCAAAGCCAGAGCTGGATGACCCCATACCTGGAATACCTGGAGAAGGGAAAGCTCCCTGAAGACAAGGATGAAGCGAAGAAGATAGCAGCTCGTGCCGCTAATTATCAAGCAGTAAGGGGGACTTTATACAGAAGGGAAATATCCAGCCCGTGGCTCCGATGTGTGAGCCCGGAGGAGGCAATAAAGGTGATGGAAGAAGTACACAGGGGAATATGTGGAGCTCATAAAGGAGCAGGAATGCTAGCAAACAAGATATTCAGGCAGGGATACTATTGGCCCACTGTTAAAAAAGAGGCTGAAGAGTTTGTCCGAAGATGTGATATATGCCAGAGGCTTGCCAAGGCCATTAATATTCCAGCCACTCCTCAGTCTAGCATATCCAGCCAGTGGCCGTTCTCACAGTGGGGAATAGACATCCTCGGATCTTTTCCTAAGACCACAGGGCAGAAAAAGTTTGTAGTGGTGGCTGTGGAGTACTTCTCAAAATGGCTAAAGGCGGAGGCAATCCCCACAATCACAGCCCGTAAGATGATAGACTTCGTATGGGGCAACATCATCTGCAGGTTCGGAATACCGAGGGTACTCATCTTAGATAATGGCAGACAATTCGACTGCAGTGCCTTCAGAGCGTTCACAGCAAACGTGGGCATATGGCACAAATTCTCCTTGGTGGCTCATCCTCAGACCAACGACCAGACCAGAGGGAGGAGGATCGGGAAGAACGATCCTCTCATTCCGGTAAGGAGCCCGGATGTAAAAAAGAGAGGTATCCAGGTATTCCCTGGAAATGAAGTTTCTGATGTTGGACAGGGTAATGCTAGACTCTATATTGACAACATCGGGGAGACTAGAGCTATCCATGGTGGGAGAAAAGACCTACCTGGAAAGCAGTTAGAGCGGATGAGCAGAGGAAAGCGAAGAGAGCAGAAGGACGGAACAAGCAAATCGCACAGAGAGCAAAGAAGAATAAGAGTTTTGAGAAGGCAGAGGGAATTCAAAATTTGAAACAGTAATGAGGTGAAAAGATGTTTTGAGGTAGACTGTATGTAATACTCGGCTAGACTCCGGTATCGGAATTCCTACCGCCCGGTGGAATCTCGGATGTCGGAAACCTCTAGAAGGGAAAAATCATGTTTTTATAAAATATTTTCATGTATTTTATTATTTTAAGAAAGAAAGAAATTGAGTTTTGAATGAAAAAGACCATGGAGGCATTTCCAGGTTCGGCCGCCGAACATGGGATAGTTTAGGGGGCAAGTTAGGCTTCCAAAAGTGGCCCATGTTCGGCCGCCAAACATGCATGAGTTTTGGAGTCGCCTTCGGCTTCCGAAGGTGGCCTGGCCAGCCACCTATAAAAGGCCCCATGGCTGAAAATGGGCGAGCTTTCTCCCCTATTTTCGGCCAACGGTGAGTTCATGCCCTCCCATGGTCGGTTTTGATGATTTTCCTCAAATCTTTCAAGTTTTAACAAGTTTTACCTTGGTTTTGAAGATCTTTGAAGCTAAGATCAAGTTTTGGAGCTTGGAGACCCAAGGAGCTAGATTTCTCCCATCTCCGAGTTAGGATCGTCTCTCCTCTCGATCTTCAAGAGGTAAGCTTAGATCCTACTTTTCTTGTATGTTTTAAACAAGTTTTATGAAAGTTTATGGGGTAGAAATGCATGGTTGAGTTAGTTGTTTGTTGCTAGGGTAAATGTTGAGTTATGGGTAATGTATGTTGTTTGAGTTGCTTTATATGTTTGTGTTGGGGTTTAGGATAGTTTGAGACCCCTAAATGCTTATTTGCTTGTGTTTGCATGTTGTAGAATAGCTAAATGCATGTTTGAATGGTTTGGGAGGCAAAAATGTGCATGAGGGCTGAGTTCTGCCACTGCTGGAAGAACTCAGGTTTGGCAGCCGAATGGACTTTCGGCCGCCGAACCTGCCTGTGGAGGCAAGCTTTCGGCTGCCGAACCCTGCCCCCGAAAGTGGACTTTCGGCTCTAGAGGGGAGATTCGGCTGCCGAAGGTGCCGCCGAACCTGCATGAGTTTCGACTCTGGAACCACTTTCGGCCACCGAAGGTGCCGCCGAAAGTGGCTGAGTTTCAGCTCTGGAGGGACTTTCGGCCGCCGAACCTGCCGCTGAAGGTGCCCTGTTCAGCCTTCCTTTGCATGTTTTCTATGATTATTTTAAGGTGTTTTAGGGGGGGGTTTTTGGGGAATAGTTTAGAGTCATGCTCATGTATGTTTGGTCCCTCATTTGAGTCCACCTGTGTAGGTTCGGACCCGAGGAACCGAAGACCCCAGCAGTGAGATAGCTGCTTCAGTGTCTTGTCAGAGCTAGCCTGAGGTGAGTAGAATAACTCTTTATGTTTCAAAGCAAATAATAAAAGTTTTAGCATGATTCACGCATCATGAATGCCATGAGATATATTAGGTTGTTTGCATTAGAATTCATGAATATGTTGCATTGCATAATATGATGTTGATGTGGATGAACATTGGATGATCCATTAGCCTTCGTATGGTATGATATGATATGATGATGATATGGTTCGGAAGTCCAGGAAGACCCATTCTACGTCCCTGGCACTATGTAAGAGAAAGTCCAGGAAGACCCATTCTACGTCCTTGGCACATTGGAATATTATGCTATGATATGTAAGAGAAAGACCAGGACCCATTCTACGTTCTGGCACTATTAGACATGTAGAGGGCTATTGGTGACAAGTTCATCCTTAATGTGAATTGTTTGTGATGTGATGCATTTCATGAAAGCATGAATTCTAAATATAATATTTTATTATTCTGCTCACTGAACTCTAGTAGCTCACCCCATTCCCTTAATCCCCCAGGTTTGCAGGTACGGGCTAGATCAGGAAGTTAGCAAGAGTAAAGAAGTCATGTTTTATGTAATAGCTAGATGTGGACATGAAAATAATGTAATGTAAAGTATAGTACAGTAATGTAATGTAATGATGTTTATTGAGGATTAGAGTTGTGTTTGACCCTAGTATGTTGGTTAATCCCTTTTGCAGATGATCTATGAAATGTTTTAATGATGCTTATGTAAACCAAGCTTAATGTTTGATATGTTACCCCATTGGAGCATTTGATGAGGGCTCCAGTGTGGGGTTTAATGTTATGATTATGAGTTGTGCATGCACAGGTTAAGCTTGATGAATGAAAGAAAGAAAGTTTAAAATTTTTATGTAAATAATTGATCATGTATGGGATTTAACAGGTGTACAAGACATATGTTAGGCTTGCTACGGGTCCCGGCGGCCTTAAGCCGATCTGGATCCTAGCGCCGGTAGCGGTCCGATTTTTGGGTCGTTACATTGTACTTAGACGGCGCGGTCATAATGATTCTCGGTATTTACCCCCTCATCAGTCGGGCAATAACTGATGAGAAGGTAAAGGGGCAATTGATGACCGCTGGATTTCTCCATCCCAGTTTGGGGCCAGGCTCATGACGACAGCCCATCACTTGGAGGCCCTCCAGTCTCTCGTATGAACCAGGACCAGCCCGCTCGGCCTTAAGAACGAGGTCCACCTAAACCCCCCAGTCAGACCGACCCAGCCCATTTGGCCCTGAGACCGGACCACCACTGGGTTCGGTCTCTTTCTCTCCAACCCTGTCGTGAAAGAAAAGGACAATAAGCCCAATCACTTCACAGCCCAGTCCACTCGCGCGCCGGAGGGAATTAAATGGCCGCCTGACACAGGGAGGGAGGGGTCACTGCATTATTCGTACGTACGAGCCCATATGACAGAAAATGCGGTCCTATAGCAGAAAGGTTGGGACATGCCACGAGAAAAGTAGGATAAAAGGAAAGACACCCTCCTGAAAAACTAAGTTTTTCTAAGTTTACAGAACCCTTTGTAAACCCTTTTTCTGGATCTCAGATCATCAATTTGAATATATATATTAAAACATGAGCTGTGATGACCGCCGAGCTACGGCCACCCGGAAGAAGGCTAGGCCCAAAGAAACAAATCAAGCCCAAACCTTCCAAAGTCTACTAAGCAGACCGGTTCAACACCTTCAGTCTTGACCCAGACACACAGAGCAGGCCAGATCACTCACAAGCTCAGGTTCAGTAGGAAGAAATTCAGCCCGGTAACGTGACATAAGAAAGGACAATAGATCCAGTCACTTCGCAGCCCTGCCCGCATGCGCACTAGGGGAATTAAATGGCCACTTGGCGTGGAGAGGGGCTCTGGCACATCCTTACGTACGGATCTGAACGGCAATGACAGGTGATACTAGGTGGTACTGTAGTAGAGAGGTCGTTAAGCGTCACTAGTAGACAAAGAGAAGGGAATAAAAGGGGAGGAACTTCTTTCTCTCCAAAAGAGTTTACTCAATCACTGTAAACTATATTCTCTAGATCTTAGAAAATTAAATAATTTAAAACTTTTTTGCTATAATTCCTTTTAAATAAAATATGTTAATTTAATTTATTAATAATAAATAAAATAATTTTATACACTTTATAAAATAAATAAAATTTAAATACAAATTCTTATAAATTTTTATTTAAAAGATTTATGAACAACCTTTTACTTTAATAAAATACTGAAAGAATTCAACAAAATACTAAATTTTAACCTATATCTCCTTTTAATGTGTACATTTTCACAGAAAATTATAAATATTGTTGAAACTGCAAATTATATTCTTTATGTAAAATAAATAACAAAAGCCATAAAATATATTAAAAATTTTAGTCGTAGGAAGTGATTTTACATTTCTTGACATAGATAATAGGAGTCATGAAAATATAGGAATCATAAATAAAAGTTTATAAAAATAAAATTGATGTAACACAACAATCACTAAAATAAACTATGAGTTGTTACCATAAAATAGGGTTACGTGGCAAGAATTTAATAAATACAGTTCCACTCGTGAAAAGTAAGATCTAGATACCGTAGCGCTCCGTTCTTTATCAAGGCTCACTCTCTCTGAATAGGTCGAATCTTCACATAAAATTATTGTTAACAGGTACAATCCAGCAGAGCCCCGTTACACCTATAATCACGAAATCTCATATCAATTAGGGGTACCAACTGGATTTTTAGGAGATACGATAATTAACTCTATCATTTTACGGTATAAAATCTAATAATTGTAGAGACTAAGGTATGCATTCTTACACAACTACTCTTGAGTTCTAAGCAATTTCTTACATTCGCCCTTTTCTTCAGTTTACTGACTTGAGCATCAGAGTGACTGTCATAGACACCAACAACTTCACGTTTTCTTTCTTGCAGAGTGATCATTCGCGGCACAGTTTCATTTCAACTACATCATTTAGTTCTATTGTCGGGAAATTCACTGAATTCTCTATTCATTTGGATTAAAAACAATCTCTTATCCCCTTTCTCTTAAAAAGAAATCTTTCTCCTCTCTCTCTCGAAATGGCCAGTAGTTCATGAGCTATTGCTAGGGTTGCTACCAATGAGAGCGATGACATTTCTTTCGCTCCTGGCAATGGACAAAACACACCCTCTATGATCAACGAAGTAGATCTCAACAATCTAAACAATGAGAAAATGCTCCAATACATCAAAAGGTTATAAGCTACTCTCGAGCAATACAAAGCTCGAAGGGAGGCATTATTCATGGCTCCCAGGGGAAGGGAGGAAGCCTCCATTGATACCCCAAGGACTTGGACAAAGGCAATCCAGATGTGGTCCAAAGAGAAGGCCATATTCAAAGAAGAAGAGTCATCAGATGATACTCCAAAGGACATTGATTGGAAGCTGGTACAAGCTATTCAAAGGAACCAGAATGAGCAGGAAGAGGACTTTGGCCTGGACGATTCCTCACCTCTATCAGAAGAGATCCTAGTAGAGACTTTTACTGCCAAGTTCAAACTCCCAAGTTTGGACAAATATGACGGGACAATAGATCCCAGGAGTCACCTGGTGATCTTTAGAACAATAATGGAGCTTTAGAATGCCAATGATTTTGTGTTATGCCGAGTGGTCCCATCCACCCTCACAGTTTTGGCTCAAAAATGGTACCAACATCTGAGGCCAAGTTCAATTCACTACTTTACACAATTTGTTATGTTGTTTAAATCCATATTTATTAGTACCTCCTAAAATGCTCTCCTCTGACTTGCAGAATATCCGCTAAGGAGAAGGTGAGTCTTTAAGGAGTTTTATCTCACGGTTTAATGCAAAAAAAATACAGGTGGAAGAATTAAATAATGAGATAGCATGTGAAGCGTTAAAGAAGCATTAAACAAAGGAATATGCAACATCAAGTTCATGGATTCTCTAATCAAGAACCCAGCCGCTACGTACCAACTGGCAATGGACAAAACCTAGAAGTATATCAGGCTGGATGATGAAGTCCAAATATTGAGAGAAGACAAAAGGACGAGTCAAAAGCAAAACCAAAAGCTAGAGAGGTGAGGGTATGAAGGAGACCGCAGAAGTTAACTAATCTCTTGAAGAAGGGATGATCAAGGTAGGTATAAAAATTACACTTAATTGAATGACTCGCAAACGCAAATTTTAATGTGGATCAGGAAAAATGGTAAAGATGTCAAATGGCCTGCCAAGCTTAACCTGGACAAATTAGGCATGCGAGACAGAACAAAGTATTGCCGGTTTCATGAGGATTATGGGTACACTATAGAAGAATGCCGGCAGCCAAAAGATGAAATTGAGGGACTAATAAGAGACGACACGCTATGAAAGTTTGCTATAAAAGACAAAGAAGAAAAGCGGTCAAGCCTTAAGGTAAGAACACTTGTCAATCCTGATAAAAATAAATCCGTAGGAGTTATTCACGTAATTGCCGAAGGACCGAGTGTGTAACGACCCGGAAGCCGGACCGCTACAGGCGCTAGGATCCAGATCGACTTAAGGTCGCCGGGACCCGTAGCAAGCCTACTATACAACCTGTACACCTGACCACTTCTTCAACATACACCTGCGCCAACTTGTCCACAGAATAGCCACTCCTGACCGGGATGAAGTGAGCAGATTTGGTCAGTCTGTCCACAATCACCCATATGGAGTCCAATCTGTTGGACGTTACCGGTAATCCCACCACAAAATCCATAGCTATATTCTCCTATTTTCACTCTGGAATCGGTAGTGGGTTAAGCATTCCAGCCGGCTTCTAATGTTTCAGCTTCAACCTCTGACATACTTCGCAGGCGAACACGAACTTTGCCACTTTTCTTTTCATAGCTGGCCACCAATAGACGCTTTTCAGATCTTGATACATTTTGGTGGCTCCAGGGTGAACGCTGTATCTAGCATTATGAGCTTCTCTCATAATGTCTCCCTTTAGACTCATGTCATCTGGTACACACAACCTGTTCCCATAGCGGAGGATCCCTTTGCTGTCAAATCTGAACTCTTCATTATTGCCTGACTGAACAGTCCTGGCAATTTTTACTAATTCTGGGTCCTCATGTTGTTTCTAAGCTACCTGCTCCAGAAACACGGGTGTCACTCTCATCTGGGCTATCAAAGCACCTGTACCGGACAACTCCAACTGCAGCCCTTCATTAATGAGCTTATAGAATTCTCTCACCACCGGTCTCCTTTCTGCTGTAATATGGGATAGACTGCCAAGTGATTTTCCGGCTTAGGGCATCTGCCACAATATTTGCCTTACTCGGATGGTACTGAATTTTGCAATCATAGTCACTAAACAGTTCTACCCATCTCCTCTGCCTCAGATTCAACTCCCTCTGACTCAAGATGTACTGCAAGCTCTTATGATCTGTGAAGATCTCACATTTAACTCCATAAAGGTAATGCCTCCACATCTTGAGTGCGAAGATCACAACTGCCATCTCTAGATCGTGTGTAGGATAATTCAACTCATGCTTCTTCAGCTGCCTAGAAGCATAAGCAATTACCCTCTCATTTTGCATCAACACACAACCTAGTCCCACACAGGACGCATAACAAAACACTGTGAAGTCTTCATTACTGGTAGGCAGAGCTAACACCGGTGTTGACGTCAACATTTTCTTTAGCTCTTCAAAGCTTTCCTCACACTGCTCAGACCACACAAACCTCTGGTTCTTCTTGTTCAGTCTGGTCATAGGAGCGACAATTTTGGAGAAGTCCTGAATGAACAACCTGTAGTAACCTGCCAAACCCAGAAAGCTCTTAATCTCTGTAACTGTAGTGGGTCTAGGCCAGTTAGCTACCGCTTCCACCTTCTTGGGGTCCACTTCAATTCCCTATTCTGACACAACATGCCCCAAGAATGAGATGCTCCTTAACCAGAACTCACACTTGGAGAACTTGGCATACAAGCCATGCTCCCTCAGGGTATGCAAAACCATCCTCAGATGATGGGTATGCTCCTCTGCGTTTCTGGAATACACCAAGATATCATCAATGAAGACAATAACAAAGTGATCCAGATATTGACTGAAAACTCTATTCATGAGATCCATAAATGCTGCAGGGGCATTGGTTGGCCCAAACGGCATTACTAGGAACTCATAACGCCCATATCTGGTCCTGAACACCGTCTTCGGCACATCTTCTTCTCTGATTCTCAGCTGATGGTACCCGGATCTCAGATCTATCTTAGAAAAGCAATCTGCTCCTGCTAGCTGGTCAAATAGATCGTCGATTCTGGGTAACGGATACTTATTCTTGGTAGTGACTTTGTTCAACTGCCTGTAGTCGATACAAAGTCTTAAGGATCCATCCTTCTTCTTTACAAACAGCACTGGAGCACCCCAAGGTGAGGTACTCGGTCGGATGAAACTCTTGTCTACCAACTTTTGCAATTGCTCCTTTAGCTCCTTCAACTCTGCTGGTGCCATCCTGTAGGGAGGGATAGAGATTGGTCTGGTTTCAGGCATCAATTCTATTTCAAACTCTATCTCCCTAGCAGGTGGTAGTCCTGGAAGCTCGTCTGGGAAGACATCTGGAAACTCTCTGACTACGGGCTCTGAGGCGGGCTCCCTAACCTGACTATCCAGCTCTCTCACATGAGCTAGAAACCCCAGACAACTTCTCCTGAGCAACCTACGAGCCTGTAGGGCTGATATCAGGCCTCTAGGCATACCCCTCCTGTCTCCTTTGAAGATAACCTCTGACCCATCCTGATCTCTGAACCTGACTACTTTATCTCTGCAATCCAAGGTAGCACCATGAGTAGATAGCCAATCCATCCCTAGAATGACATCAAAATCCGTTAAGTCTAGAACCACAAGGTCGGCTGGAAGGCATCTACCCTCAACAAAAACTGGACTGAATCGGCAGACTGACTCTACCACTGATGGGTTACACTTGGGTCCACCGACCCAGAGGGGACACTCTAACCCAGAGACTATCAAACCCAACCTCTCTACGGCTCTCGGAGCAACAAAAGAATGAGATGCACCAGGGTCCATTAAAGCATACACATCTGAACAACCAATGATGAGATTACCTAACACCAAGATGTTGGATGTATTTGCCTCCTGCTGTGTCATAGTGAAGATCCGAGCTGGAGTTGATGGACCTTCACCCCGGGAACCTGCTGAAGAAGAGAATGCCTCTCTCCCTCTGCCTCTGCCACTGCCCTGAGTCGAGGCTGGAGCTACTGGCTGAGCCACACTACCAGAAGCCGTCTGCTGGGATTGTAACGACCCGAAAACCGGTACCCCTCAGTAACGGTCCGAACCATCACTGGCACTAGGATCCAGATCGGCTTAAGGCCGCCAGGACCCGTAGTTAGCCAACTATACTTGCTGTGTACCTGATAAATCCCATACATGATACAGAACGACTCAACAATCCTGGAAAACTCTGTAGACTTAACTACTGCTACTCAGATATGTCAATCTGAAATGGCCCTCAGGGCCTATACCAGGGATTACCATCTGCTGTGGCTCAAGGGATTGAAACCCTTTTTAATCTATAACACATCCCACTGGTATCTCATCCAAGCCATGCATTAAGCCTAACTCACATTTCTCATCAAGAAACGTAAAACAGGATTCATGTACAAGGGATTAATCATACATCATACTGTAGCAATGACACTAGGGAAAGCATAAGTATATCCAGTATATGACAGTACATATCTATACATTACATGACAACTCGTCTTTTAATTACATCATGTCCACTATGCTATTACAAACATACATTCATGCATAACTTTCCTCTGTACTCTTGCTGACTTTGACTTCCCATAGCTATCTCAAGACCTGCAAAACTGGGGGTAAGGGAGTGGGATGAGCTCTAGAGCCCAGTGAGGAGGAACAATAAAAACAGTTCATTCATTACATGCTCTCATGAAATGCATCACATCACAAACATATCAGCTCAAGG
Organism: Manihot esculenta; assembly: GCF_001659605.2. Taxonomy (NCBI): domain Eukaryota; kingdom Viridiplantae; phylum Streptophyta; class Magnoliopsida; order Malpighiales; family Euphorbiaceae; genus Manihot; species Manihot esculenta. Next base: position 13,584,994 of record NC_035168.2, read on the forward strand.
ATGAACTTGTCACCAATAACCCTCAACTACATGTTATACTAATGCCAACTGTGCCAAGGAGACTATGTCATCACCTGGTCTACACTTATCTCTCTCTGATATCACAACATGACTAACTGTGCCAAGGAGACGAGGTCTCACCTGGTCTACACTTAACTCTGCTTTGACAGCCCAGCTGTCTCACTCATAGTACCAGGAGCGACCTGGACTATCCAGGAGCGACCTGGTATGGCTATCTCATGCCATAAATCTGTATCTGCTCTCTGTCAAGGGCTACGGATCATCCATCATTCATCCACATAAACATCTTATGCAATGCATCATCTTCGTGAATTCTAATGCAATACAACCTAATACATAACATGGCAGTTTATGATGCATGGATCATGCTAGAATCGTGTCATTTCTCAAAATAAAATATTCAGTTTAGTTCCACTCACCTCTGCTCTTCTGGCAGATACTGTACTGACTCTGATATCTCTAACTCTGATGACCTCCTCGAACTCTCGGGTCCAATCCTACACAAATGGACTCGAATGAGGTGTCACACATACTTTAAATAACTCTTAAACAAATTCCCATAATCCCCTCTAAACCTCTGAAAATAATCACATAACTCATGCAAAAGAAGGCTGGACAGAACACATTCGGCAGCAGGTTCGGCGGCCGAATGTCCTCTCCAGAGCCGAAACTCATGCATGTTCGGCGGCACCTTCGGCGGCCGAATGTGCATGACAGATCCGAAAGTCCATTCTTTCGGAGGCAACCTTAGGCAGCCGAAACTACCTCCACAAGGGGTTCGGCGGCCGAATCTTCACTTCGGCGGCCGAAGCTGGGTTCTCCAGAAGGCAGAACCTTGCTTCCTCTCATGCACAACGTCTTCAACACACTCTAACATGCATAACTCAGCGTCTTCACTCACATATACTCTGGTATATGCACAAAGGGGTCCCAAACTACCTATTAACCCCAACAAAACAACTAACACAACACATAATCATGCTTTCACCATTAACACATCAAAACTAAACTCTAAACCCTAAACATACAACTCTACCCGTAACCGCTTTAAAAGCTGTTAAAACCATAAAACAAGTATCAAGACCTCTCTTACCTCCTGAAACTAGAAGAGGAACAACTTGAACTCACCAAATCCCCTTCACAAGCTTCAAACCACCAAAACCTCTCTTTTCTCTTGCAAACGAGCAACCCTCTGCATGAGCTGCTTAAAAGCTTGCAGATGAGTCAAGGGAGACGTGGCCTCATCTCTGGTCATGATCTGGAGGTGAACACCTGGCCAAACCACGGACTGAGGAGCATGCACAACAAACCGACCACCTCAGCTTCGGCTGCTGAAACTGCATGCAAAACCATGCAACTTTCGGGGGCCGAACATAACCTTCGGGGGCCGAACATTGGGCACTTTCGGCGGCCGAACTTAACCTTCGGGGGCCGAACATGACAGAAACTCCTTTGGCCAATTCTCCACGAAACTCAACTCGTTTTCTACGCTAAACCTTTAAAACACTTGCCAATATTGTAGAAAACTTTCTCTTATCCTTCCAAAGACCTCGGACATCCTCAAATTCCACCGGATGGTAGGAATTCCGATGTCTGAATCTAGCCGTGTATTACAGGGATGGTGCCATAAAAGCTGCCCTAGGACACTCCCGAGCCATGTGTCCCTCTTGCCCACACCTAAAGCAGGCTGTCGTCTCAAACAGACATACTCCCTTGTGCGGCTTGCCACACCTCATACATTCTGAACCATCTAAACCTAAGCTCGAGCCACCACCTAAACCCAGACCTGACTTCAAACGGTTCCAGAACTTATTCTTCTTGGACTTTCTGGGGCCTCTGTTCGACTTTTTACTGCCTGAAGCTGCTGCACTCAGAGAAGAGGGATCTAACTTTCCCCCGCCTGGGGTCTTGGAACCCGAGGACTGTGCCACTGTCTGCTTAACTGTCCCCTGAATAATGGCACTAGCCTCCATCTTCCGTGCTGCATCCACTATAGTGTGGAAGTCCTCTCTCTCAGCTGCTAGAATTAGGGAGGAATACCTTGGGTGGAGCCTCATGGTATACCTCCTGGCCTTCTTCTGATCCGTGTCATAAGCCTGGCCCACATATTGCAGCAACTCCAAAAACCTGTCGGTATACTCGTCAACACTCATCTCCTCTGTGTGCCTTAGCTGCTCAAACTCCACAACTTTCAGCTCTCTGGAACTATCAGGAAAAACCCATCCTGCAAATTCATTTGCAAACTCCTCCCAGGACAAGCTCCCCAATCTCGGGTCCACATAGTTTTTAAACCACTCTCGTGCTTTCTTGCACTTCAAAGTGAACCCCGCCATCTGAATGGCTCTACTATCATCTGCCCCCAACTCATCTGAAATCATCTTTACCATCTTGAGGTACTCAAACGGATCATCTCCCATCTTGAACTTGGGAGCATCCAGCTTCAAGTAATCGGTCATCTTTATCTTGCTTCCTACAGATGAGTTAGGCTTGGGTGTTTGGATATTTGGGACCATGGGTTCTGCTGGTGGAGGAGGAGGTGCAACATTCCCTGGGTTAGGGTTTGCTGTATTTGGGTAGAAGGGTGAGGGTGGATACATGGGGTACTGGGGATATGGTGGGTAAAAAGGAGGGTAAGGCATGTAGGAGGGATATGGGTTAAAGCTGGAGTAATCCGATGTACCCCCCATCAGATACCCTAGGCCCTGTGGAAAGGGTTGATGCTGGGGTGGGTAACCAAATCCCGAGGCCTGAGCGCCTCCTTGAGATTCTTCCATGCCCTCTTCCGACATGCTCATGCCCAAGCTACCATCTCTTCTCTGCTCATCCTCCTCTGATCCCCTCATATTAGCTGACATACCACCCTGAACTGTACCCCTCCTGCTTACATCAAAAGACCTTCTAGGGTCCCTTGACGTTCCCTCTCTACTTGATCTGCATGATATTGCCCTTGGCAAAGCAGGGGGACGGGCATCCATGCCCTCATTCTCTAGTGGGACTCCAGTCAATCGTGCAGATCGACGAGTGCCTCGCATCTTACTTCTGAAAAACAACATAGAACACATAAACATTAACATCATATAGTTCATGTGGAAACACATGAACCCACACCACATACATCACATATCATTAATGCATATGCATATTATCATGGCATTTCACATCATCAACAAGACAAGACTCTATATCCTATCCTAGTGGACATGATTTTTCCTATTGTGCTTGCCCTTCTATAACATCTATGAGCCCGACACTCTAGGTCCGACCATATGAACCTAGGGCTCTGATACCACTCTGTAACAACCCGAAAGCTGGACCGCTACCGGCGCTAGGATCCAGATCGACTTAAGGTCGCCAGGACCCGTGGCAAGCCTACTATACAACCTGTACACCTGATAAAATCCCATACATGATCATACATTTTCATAAAAACTTTAAACTTTCCATATACCAAGCTTGACCTGTGCATGCACCATAACATTAAACATACAAACCCCATACTAGAGCCCTCATCACATGCTCTAGTGGGGCAACATAACATATGTCAAGCCTGGTTCAACATAACTTATCATTAAAACATTTCATAAGATCATGTACAAAAGGGATTAACCATACATTAGGGCCAAGCACAATACTAATCCTCATTACATCACTAGACAATACCTTACATTACATTGCATTATTTTACATGTCATGTCCACTACTAAACTATTACATAGACATATCTTTTACCCTTGATGACTTCCCGGTCTATCCTGAACCTGCAAACCTGGGGGTTAGGGGAAAAGAGTGAGCTACAAGAGCCCAGTGAGCAGAATAATAAAACTGATTATAAACATATGCCATTATGAAATGCATCACATCACAAATAATTCACATCACGGATGGATTTGTCACCAATAACCCTCTACATAGTCCAACTATGCCAGGGGTATAGTGCAGGCCACACCTGGTCTTTCTTTTATATATACATATCATAACATTATCCAACCATGCGGGGGGCGTAGTGCAGGCCACACCCGGACTTTCTCTTATATAGTGCCAGGGGCGTAGTGCAGGCCACACCTGGTCTTCCATATCATAACATAGCATATCATATCAAGGGCTAATGGATCATCCAATATCCATCCACATCAACAGCAAATTATGCAATGCATCATATTCGTGAATTCTAATGCAACAACCTATAAACATGGCAATCGTGATGCATGAACATGCTTAGGAGTTTAATTACTTTTGAAATAGAAAGTAGTTCTATTCTACTCACCTCTGGCTGACTCTGAAACAGCTAGCACTGTTGGCCTCCTCAGTTCCTCGGGTCCGATCCTACACAGGTGGACTCAAACGAGGGACCAAAAAAACTCTAAACATCTCCCCAAAAACCCCCTAAAAAATCATAAACATGCATGGAAAAATAGGCAAAGGAAGGCTGGACAGGGCACTTTCGGCGACCGAAAGTCCCTCCAGAGCCGAAAGTCAGACACTTTCGGGGGCAGGGTTCGGCGGCCGAAAGTCCTTCCAGAGCCGAAATACTCACTTTTAAGGGTAGGTTCGGCGACCGAAACTCCCCTCCAGAGCCAAAAGTCCAAACTTTCGGGGGCGAGTTTAGGCGGCCAAACTGCCTCCACAAGCAGGTTCGGCGGCCGAACCTGGGATCTTCCAAAGGGCAGAACTCGGTTCTGCCTTGCCAATCCAGCCACCCACAACAATCCAACAAGCAACAAAACTATACTAAAACATGCATAAACACATTTCCAAGCATATAGGGGCATAAAACTAACCTATACCCCAACAAACATCACAATAAGCTTGCATTTAACATAAAGGGTACATAAAACCTAACATTAAACAACTAGCCTAAACATGCATCAAAACCCCTTAACCCTTCTTAAAACTTACTTAAAAACATAAGAGAAGATAGGATCTACACTTATCTCTTGAAGATCGAGAGGAGGGTGATCCAAACTTGGAGATTGGGAGAAATCGAGCTCCGGGGGTCTCCAAGCTTCAAAAACTTGACCTTTAGCTCAAAAACTTCAAAATAAGATGAAAACTTGTCAAAAATTGAAGAGATTGAAGGAAAACAATAAATTGACCAAAGAAGGGCGAAATCTCACCTATGCCCGAAAATAGAGAGAGAAAACTCGCCCATTTTCGGACAAGGGGCCTTTTATAGGTGGCTGGCCAGACCACCTTCAGGGGCCAAAAGAGCTCCCGCAAGTCTACCATGTTCGGTGGCCGAACATGAGGTTCAGCGGCCGAACCTGGACTTTTCCTCCTTGGTCTTTTCTTTCAAAACTCAATTTCTTTCTTCATTAAAACCATAAAAATATGGAAAAACATTTTATAAAAACATATTCTACCCTTCTAGAGGGTTCCGACATCCGAGATTCCGCCGGAAAGTAGAAATTCTGATGCCGGAGTCTAGCCGGGTATTACAGAGTGGCAATAAAGGCCTATAAAAGTAGAATGCCACAGATATTTAGCTCCTGAGTCAAACTCGAATTTTGAAATTGATCAAGTTAGATGATTGAGTCTATTAATTATTCTTGAAAGAATGCTTGTAATTTATGGAAATATTATAATAAAACTATGATATATTCTTCAAACATTTTTTGATATAAAAAATGTTGGATGGATGAAAGCGTGGAGAAAAGAACAACGCCACAAGGCGGGTAACTACCAGACAAGGCCACAAGGTGGGTATCCACCAGGCCCATAACCCGAAATTAATCTTGTTAACTAAGGTATTTTATGCCACAGCTACAAGGCGGGTATCTGCCAGGCTCATGACTGAGTGTGGTCCCGTTGACTAAGGCATTTTATGTTACGGTCACAAGGCGGGTATCCACTAGGCGCATAACCGGGTGTTAGTCCCGTTAACTAAGGTATTTAATACCCCGACCACAAGATGAGTATCCGCCAGTCCCATGACCGGGTATTAGTCCCATTAACTAAAGCATTTCATACCACGGCCACAAGGCGGATATCCACCAGCTCATAACTGGGTGTTAGTCTTGTTGACTAAGGCATTTTTATATCCGTCAGGCTCAACACACTGGTTATTAGTTCCATATTTATAAAAATTTTCTAAGGCATTTTATGTCCAGGCCCAATGACCGGGTATTTTTTTCACTTTTGTAATAAATTTTTTAGGCATTTTATGCTCAGGCCACAAGGTGGATATCTGCCAGGCCACATGTCCGGGTGTTGGTCCCATTTTGCAAATTTTTCAAGTTATTTATGGCTATTAGTTAGACTAGTGATCGGGTTTCATGGTCAGGTGTTAACCCCTTAATGATCTTTTAAAGAGATTATTTAAATCTTCTTTGACGACGGTTGGATGAGGGTTATGAACGAGTGCAAAATATATAAACACTTAGTAAAAATAATGAAAATATATTTTCATTAAAATCATGGAAGATTACATAGGAGGAGGATCTTCAGGTTTCTCCTCCCAAGTCTCCATTATATCAATATTTTCTACATCTACTACATTGCTTGTAGAGACCCGGTCAATGGGATTGTCCTCAGCTTATCCCTCCTCCTCTTTCTCATCCTCATCTCTCTCCTCCTCAAGAAAGATATTGTCTATCCAGGTAAAGTCTTTAGAAGAAAAATATTTCACTAGCTCCTTCTTAACTGAGTCTTGGCCTTTGACAAACATGTTCCTTCTCCGGGCACTATCTCTTGAAGTTCTGCTTCTAATTTATTGATCCTAGTAGAGGCAGCCTAGTTCTTCTCAACTTAAGACTGTAGCTCTTGGACCTAGCGTTGAAGCATGGCTACTTGATCCTCGGCTGCTTTTTCCTGATTCTCAAGGGATGATTTTAAAGTATTTTCCTGGTCCAAGTCCACTTGGAGCTTATCCACCGACTTCAGTGTCTCCTTCCTTGTACCCTCCACTTCCTCAACTCGAGCATTCAACCTCGAGCATTCATCTTACATGAGATCTTTGTTTGCCTCCTGGGCCCTGAATTCTTGCCTTAGAGTCTTATTGCACTCTTGGGCCATGTATGTGCAGAGAAAACTCTCTATGGCAGAGTGCATGATGTTGTCAAAGAGGTCATCCGTCTAGACCACGTTCAGGTTATGACGGTCCCCAAGCCTCAAAGCATTCTTGGCTATGAGGATTGACAGGCGAGGTTCCTTAAGAAGAGAGGTTGCCCGAGTCAGTGCCAATACAGGTGTTGGATGCTAGGAGGCCACTGGGATTTAACACCAGCATTCTCGGCTGAAGGCTCAATAGAGATAGGGACTGCTGTAGAGGCGCCCTTTGTAAAAGACTCAGGCTGAATAGGAGCCGTTCTTCTGTTACAGGAGGGGGGTGGAGGAGGAGGAAGCATGATAATCTCCGTAGTATGACGAGCCCATTTAGGAGGTGGACCGGTCGCTCCAGGAACTGCTTTATCTTTACGAGTGGCGCATGTTGCCTCGACAAACTTGTTCTGTAACCCGATCATATCTGCATAAAACACAAGGTGAGTAAGTAAGACAGTTTCAAAAGCAAAGGGGTTACAAAAAAAAATACCCTACACGCTAGCATGTGACATGCTTTCCTACCTAGTTGGAGGGCTGGGGGGTGAGAAGCCCGAGCCTGGTTAGCCTGAGTATGGCTTTGCTAGGATAGAAGGGTGTCCTCACCGCAATAGTAATATCGATCCTTTGTGTCGAGACCATCCTCTGGAGGAAGTCTAAATACTCATCTTCATCCCACCGTAGCTGGACCCCGTCATTTCAAAGTTCCACATATACGTTGCAGTCAGTTTGGAGCCACCCAAAATCCCCAGATACTAGATGACGTAGGATAAAAAACTTATTTTTCCAGCGTTTGAGAGATGAGGGTATCCAGTCGAAAAGGGTTTGATGTTTTCTCCTACTGAAGTACTAGAACTCTTTGTTCTTTTAGGTTCCTAGTTGGTACAACTAGGAGAATAGAGCAACACTCGACTCAATGTTACTGTTGAAGCAGAGAAAGCGAAAAGCCACTAAGATCCTTCAACTGTTGGGGTGCAGTTGGGCGAACGCCAGCTTATGGAAATGAAAGTCTTCAATGAAGAACGGGTCTATCAAAAATCGAAGATCCGTCTTTAATTGCTCTTCATAAATGATAATTGTATGCTCGGCAAGAATACGATCATCCATGCAAACGCGCGGGGTGGGAGCATAGATTTGGAAGGTCTCCTGTGAGATTTGATAGTGATCATAGAGACGATTTGCATCCTTCTGAATTAGCATGGAAGGAGTACCGTTCACCAGGACGCTTTTATGGTCATAGACCGCCTTCAGGGAGACAACAAAGGCAGTAACACAAATGGGGCCATCAGATGAGGAGATGGAGGTTGAAATTATACCAGAGGAAGAGGAAGAAGTGTTCCTATTTATTGCTATGGGAGAAAAAGCGAATAGGAGTTACCTTAAGTAAGGGAGTCTGTAAATAGAAAAGAGGAGTGGTTGAGTCTTTTCTAAGGCACAGAAGTTAGTTGTGAGCAAAAGTAGTATTTGGAGGAGAAGTAAGATTTTTATATGATAGTTTCGACTGCAGGTTTTGAATGCAGCTCAAAAAACTAGACAATCATCATTCGTGATAAGGAGTAGGCAGAGTAGTGCGAGTGTGGAAAGCCAATCTAGATATGCCACGTGCCTAAGATCGTGAAAACAACTGTCATCTTCGAATATGAAGAATTGAAGACTAGTGGAGACGTCTGATGTAATACAACAATCGCCCAAAGTAAGACATGAGGTGTCACCATAAGACAGGGTCACGTGGCAAGAATCTGATAAGCCGATATGCGGTCCCACCCGTAAAAAGAAAGACCTAGATACTGTAGCACCAGATTCTTCATTAAGACTTGCCTTCTCATGAATAGGTCTAATTTTCATATAAAATTACCGTTAGTAGATACAATCCAGCAGATCTTCATTACACTTATAATCACGAGATCCCATATCAATTAGCCAGTACCAACCAAATTTTCAAGAGATACGATAATTAACTCGATTTTTTTACAATATAAAAGCTAATGATCACAAAAACCAAGATACACATTTTTACACAACTACTCTTGAGTTCTAAGCAATTTCTTACATTCATTATTTTTTTTTCAGTTTACTGATTTAAGCGTCAGAATAACTGTCATAGGCGCCAACCACCTCACATTCTCTTTTTTTACAGAGTAACCAATCGCAATATAGTTTCGTTTTAGTTACATTAGAATTTTTCTTAATAAAGCTATTAAAGAATTATCAAAGTTCTTTTTGTATTATAATATAATTTAAATATTATATCTATGTAGTACAATTAAGTTTAGGTTTTCAATATGCTTTTACAATTTTTATTATATATTTCATACTAAAAAGTCATATGTTTTAATGATATATTCAAAATCTCGGGACATATTTTAAGGTTAAAATTTGATGTTTTATTATGATGAAAAAAAAAAGAACGTTTTGTAAATATTTAACTGAAGTAAATAATTTTGTATGTAGTTCTTAATAAATTTAAATCTAAATATTGATAATTTTTTAATAGTATTTATTTATTTATACAGTTCTAATTGTTTTATTTATTAATTGACAATATAAATTACATAGTTATTAAAATTTTAAAATTAAAGTTATTTAATCAATAAGGGCTTATATGATTATTTGACTCTTTTTAGGGGCTTAGATAACCATTTTTAAATTCAATAATGAAAAAATTAATGGAATTAGAGTTTTTCAGAGCAATGACTGTTTTAAAAAGTTTAAACCCCAACCATTTTAACAAGTGCAAGAGTTTAAATAGGAAATTTTATTTTACAATGGCTTAAATCACGTTTTGCTTATTTCTTAAGGGTTTAAAACTGTAATTTGTCTAAGTTTTATCTCTAATAACAGTTTTAGTTCCTATATTTCAAAAATTAGACTATTTAATCCTTAATTTTTATTATTTTATCAATCATTTTGTACTGTTTTACCATTAATATTTAATAATTACTTTTTGATATCTAAAATACTATAATTATTTATACATTCATCTTTTAATTTTGTAATTATTTACATTTTCATCTATTTATTTTATTTATTGATCTCTTTTTTTCTTTTGGAGAAGAGAAAAATATAAAAAAGGAGAGAGATAAAGATATAAATATAATGATGAAAATGTAATTAGCTATAAAATTAAAGGATGAGAATGTAATAATTGTAATATTAAAGATTAAATAATAATTTAATTTTACAAACTAAAAACAAAAAGAAAAGATAAGGGTTAAATAATCAAACTTTTAAAATGTAGGGATAAATTGCTTTTAGGATAAAACTTAGAAATTAAAGAGTAAGAATGCTTTGAAGTTAAAATAAATAAATACGTATTATAAATTTAATAAATTTGAGAAATTTTATATTTTATTTTTTAAATTTTATTTAAAAAAAAAATAAAAAAAAATAAATAGAGATTGGAAAGGAAATGGAATGTAGACGACAAAGAAACACAGATAAGAGCCCCAGGGGCCAAACAGAGAAGGCCATAAGGGCACATGCGAAAGGTCAGCATTATACTGGTAGTGGCAGTGGTAGTGATGTGAGGTGTGAGATGCAGAATGCTTCAACTTTTGGAGAGCAGCAATCTATGTTCGATAAGGACACACAACGAATGGCATTGGCATGTGCTTCGACAAACATAATCTTTTTGGGTTTTTTCTTTTTTTCAATATAAAACTGCTTCGATTCCTTTCTCTTTCAGTTATCAACTCACCACAAACTTACTGCCACTCTCCATTATCTATACTAGCAAAATACCCGTGTTTTAGGCGATAATGATATAATTTTTTAATCAATGTAGTAATTAATTTTATTTTTTAATTTACTTTATATTTTAAATAATTAATATTGAAATATATTGAATTTGAATTTTAATAATTTAAATACCATCAACTATTCAAATACTCTATAACTCATAATAAAATGATAGAATTTTAATCACAGTAGAACATTATTTATATTAAAATATTAATCTTATTTAGTACTCCATATCCTATTTGTAAGACCCCGCTCGTTCAGGCATCGGAATTCTTACCGTCCGGTGGAGTTTCGGATGTCGGATCCTTTTTGAGGGGTATAGCAAGAGTTAAGGAAAGGTTTTCTAAAATGGTTTTAAGTGTTTTATAGTTGTAAAAGAAATGTTTTGAGTTTTGAAGAGAAAAGACCAAGGAGGCTTTTGTCAGGTTCGGCCGCCGAAGGTGAAGTTCGGCCGCCGAACATGGAAAGGTTTCGGGAGCGCTTTTGGCCTCCGAAAGCCTTGTTTGAATGAGCCAAGGTTCGGCCGCCGAACCTCAAGTTCGGCCGCCGAACATGCATGAGTTTAGGGGGCACGTTAGGCTGCCGAAGGTCTCTAACCAGGCCACCTATAAAGGGCCCTCAGATCGGAAATGGGCGAGTTTCTCCCCATTCCCAAGCTCAGGTGAGCTTTTTGCCTTTGGTCGTTTTCATGCTTTCTCTACCCATCCCTCAAGTTTTCATGAGTTTTACGTTTGTTTTGAAGAGTTTTAAGCTTAAATCAAGTTTTGGGAGCTTGGAGGCTTTTGGAGCTTGGATCCTCCACACCTCCAAGTTAAGGATTTGCACCCACCCTCGATCTTCAAGAGGTAAGTGTAGATCTTGGTTTTCCCTTATGGTTTAATGAAGTTTTAAATAAGTTTTAATGTTTATGTATGGGTAGTTATGCATGTTTAGGCTTTTTGTGGGTTTATGCCCAAATGTATGTTATGTGGTGTTGTGTTGGTAGGTTTAAGCTAGTTTCTTTGCTCTTTTATACTTGTGGGAGTGTGTATGCATGTTGGGAGAGAGTATGTGAGGTTGAGGTTGGTTTTAGGGGGTTGGGAGGCTGGTATGCTCGAGAGGCTGAGTTCTGATGAACTCAGGTTCGGCCACCGAAGGTAGTTTCGGCCGCCGAACCTGCCTGAGGATGCAGGGATTGACCGCCTAACCTTGCCCCCGAAAGTTGAGTGTTGGCTTGAAAGTAGACTTTCGGCCGCCGAAGGTAATGTTCGGCCGCCGAAAGTGCCTGACTTTTGTCCCTGGAGAGAGGGTTCGGCCGCCGAAGGTGCCGCCGAACCTTCCTGACTTTCGTCTCTGTCTGGGACTTTCGGCAGCCGAAGGTGCCGCCGAAAGTGCCCTGTCCAGCCTTTTCAAGGTTGTTTTCTATGCATGTTTAAGTGATGTTTTAGAGGGTTTTTGGGGAGATGTTTATGTCTATGTTAGAGTTGTTTGGTACCTCATGTGAGTCCATCTGTGTAGGATCGGACCTGAGACATCGAGGTGTCTAGCTTCAGTGCTAGTTGGCCCAGTAGAGTTAGCTGAGCAGTGGCTTCAGGTGAGTAGAACTAACTTTGCATGTTTTAAATTGATTATTAAAGGTAACGACAGTATGAGCATAAGACACGCATCATGAATGCCATATTATGTAATAGGATGATTGCATTAGACTCACGAATATGGTGCATTGCATTATTTACTGATAGTGGGGATTGGACCAAGGTGACATCAATAGCCCACGATTTGTCATGGCAGTGAAAATCCTGTGTGAGTTCCTATGGGAATCAGGTGCCGACAGAGGGAGTTTTGAGGTCATGTCTAATCCGAGATGTGGAATGTTTGTGCTGTGACACATATCATGAAAGCATGTAATGAATGAATGAACTGTTTTATCTGTTTCTACTCACTGGGCTCTCGTAGCTCATCCCTTTCCCTTAACCCCAGTTTTGCAGTGCCAGAGCTAAGTTAAGCCAGAGTAAGCTATGGGGAAAGCAGAGTTTAAGCATGGGTTGCCGTGTTTTGATGTAATAGTATAGCTTAGTTTATGTAAAGGAAAAAGCATGTATATGTTAAATAAGCTAGATATAAAGAGATGTTATGTTTTTGTATGCTTGAATAGTATAGTAGTGGACATGATGTATATAAAGGATATGCTTGATGATGTATGTAAAGAGTTAATGAAAAGCTAGAGGATGGAAAGTATAGTATGTCTTGTGATGTATAGAGTTGTGCTTGACCCTAGAGTTGGTTGATCCCTTGGTTTACATGATCTTAAGAAAATGTCTTGATGTTAAAGAATTAAAGGTTTTCATGATGTGAAATGTTTTATTGTTATGAGATTTGAATGGCCCGTAAGGGAAGAAAGGGTTTCAATCCCTTGACCCAAAGCGGACATGGTTTTAAAACAAGCTTGATGACCCATCTAGTATGAGGTTCTATGTTTTCATGCATAGGTCAAGCTGAGGTAAGGAAAACAAGTTTAAAGATTTTTCTGAAACAAAAGCTTAAGTTTTCAAGAAAAGTTTGATCATGTATGGGATTAGACCAGAAGTTTAACATGTCTAGTGGCTTGCTACGGGTCCCGGCGGCCTTAAGCCGATCTGGATCCTAGCACTGGTGGCGGTCCGGAGATGCGGGCTGTTACACTATCTTATCTAAGATTTCATAGTATATCTAAACTCTATTTAACACACTATATAAGGAGCTCATAATCTCTATAATCAAGAACATTATTCTCTCTATTAGTAAATTTTATAATTTATTCATCACATATATTGACTTAAGTATAAGAGAAATTATCAAAGCAACCACATGGTATTTTCTTTTATCTTGCGGGTTTATACCCAAAAATTATAATGTAAACAATATTACTGCCGCCGTCTGTAGAAAATTATACAAAAAGTTATTGCTCCCCTAGGCGACATAAGAGCGTCTTTTCAGACAATCAATTGCCCAATTAGGCGACGTAAGAGTGTCCTTAGGCTACATAAAAGCGCCCTTTCGGGCAAGCAATTGCCAACGCAGATAATGTAAGAGCATCCCTAGGGCGATGTAAGAGTGCCCTTTCAAGCAATTAATTTGTCACTTAGGCAACATAACAGGGCTCCTAGACGACGTAAGAGCAGCCCTAGGTGACGTAAGAACGCCCTTTTAGATAATCAATTGTCCACTTAGGCAACATAAGAGTATCCCTAAATAACATAAGAGTGCCTTTTCAGACAATCAATTTCCTACTTAGGCGACGTAAGAGCGCCCTTAGGCGACGTAAGAGCGTCCTTTCAAGCAACCAATTGCCTCCCTTAAATGATCCGCACGCCCTCACCAACAACTAATGCCATGCAGCTTCTCATGATGGTAGTATAGTACCAAATCTAATCAATGTCAAGCCATCAAAGCAAATAGGAACATACATCATATAACATTTATTTAATCATATAAGTTCATCTATTAAAACACTTATATTTTAGTTACATAGTGGTAATTTTAGTCCTCTCATTTGGATTAAAATGCATTCATAAAACATCATTACCACAAAATAAGTAGTAAAGAAACTAAGGTCTCCAAGGTCAAAACACAAGACAATAAGTTCGTCAGGAGAAAAGTCAAGGCAATCACTAAAGTGATTTTTCACCAAAATTCCCGTAAAGCAACAATTTCGTCAAAGGGAATAATTCAGTATCGAACCTAAAGATTCGACCACTGTAGGAAACTACTAATATAGATTAATATTAAAATATATTAAATTCAAGTCTCAATAATCTAAATCACGTCAACTATTTAGATTCCCTATAACTCCTAATAAAGTGATAAGAATCCTAATCAAAATAGAACATTATCCATATCATAATATTATCCTTATCTGATAGGATTTCATATCTTATCTTATTTAGGACTTCATATTTTATCTTATCTATGATTACATATCGTATCTAAACTCTGTCTAACAAACTATATAAAGAGCTTACAATCTCTATAATCAGGAATAATATTCTCTCTAACAGTAAATTCTATAATTTAATCATCACATATATTGACTTGAGCATTGGAGAGGTTGTCAAAGCAACCCACCCGATATTTTTTTTTTTATCTTGCAGATTTATACCTAAAGAATTATGATGTGAACAACATCAATAATATTAATTTTTTTATTAATTTATTTACTGTTTAATATTTTCTTAATTATTATATTTTACTCAAAAAATGTTCTTTCTTATTAATGTTGCTGATATTAGATTGATGACGTGGCCGGAAGAGACCTACACCGTGATTGGCTTAGACCTGCAAAGAAGAGAATGTGATGTGGTGGGTGTCCACGGCAGCCACTCCGGCGCTCAAGTCAATATATCGAATAATAGAGAGAATGCGATGAATTTTTTTAGAACTTGAATGGTAGATGAGAATAGCATACCTTTGCCTATATGATCATTCTCCTTTTTTACTGTAAGAAGGTGGAGATAAATATGGAATTTTTCGATAATCCGATGGTAATGTGGCTCGCTGCTTGATATTGGACATCGCCAATTAATAAGTTGTATGAGGATGCACTAGGTTATGCTTGATAATGGTAACTTCGTGCTGAGACTCGCCCAGTCAAGAGAAAGGTGGTGGGTCTATGAGAATGAACTGGGTGTTAAGGTGTCTAGGTCTTCCTTTCCTTGGGTTGGACTGCATTTCCTACTTATTAGGTCCTTACCACATGATCTTATCTTGTGGTAACAACTCATGGCTTACTTTGGGTGATTGTTATGTAATATTAGAGGTCCTCTTGCTGGTCTTCGATTCTTCATATTCAAAGGAGATAGCTGTTTTCAAAGTCTAGGGCACCTGGCCTTCTGAGATTCGTTTTTTGCTACTCACGCCATTTCATGTATCTAGCCCCTCAATAATGATTGCACTGCTTATCGTGCCATATTTAAAGCCTGTCGTTAAAACCGTCTTATAAAAGCTCTTCTTTTCTGCTTATACTCCTTATGGTAATTTTCGTTTCCTTTTTCCCTTCAGTATGAATAGGAACATTTCTTCTTCCCTTCCCCTAGCGAGGGTTCTACTTCTAGCTCCTCCTTGGGATCCATGCCGCGGCCCCTATCATTTCATTGAGGAAGGCTCCGAAAAATGAAGGCGGCTTGATTGGTGATACCCCGTCTATGCTTTCAGAGGGTGATGCAGATTGTCTCTATGATACTTATCAAATTTCTCGAGACGCTTTATATGTCTTTACTTCTTCTCCACGCATCCATGTGAGTGACTTGATTCCTGCTAAGGATACTAATATTATCTTTGAGGAGCAATTAAAGGCGGGTCTAAGATTCCCTATGGACCCATTGATCGGTGTTGAAGCCACAAAAAATAACTTATTAAATATCAATAATTATAATTGTATATAGGGAGAATAGGATCGAATCTACAGGGAATTGACACTAAGAATTTCTAAACAATGACTAGGGAAACAAACAATAAAAATAAAATGGGGGGTTTTGATGATGAGTAAAATAAAAAGCAATTTAAATAAAACGATAATTAAAAGAGAAATAAATCAATGCAAACAAGTTCTAGTTGAAATGTAGGATCCACTTCAGTTTGAAAATTGATCATTGATAAAAAAAATACTTTTATTCGTTTCAATAAATTAGTTATAGTTATGGAAGATACTCCACATAATCAATCTCTCTTTAGGTTTAAATTAATTAGAAAACATTCGTTAATTAGTCCTAGCCAACAAATTGTCCACAGAACGTCTTTGAAATTTTATTTATCAACTGCTTAAGCATTAGAGAGACCTAATTCCAACTGACCAACTGCGTGGTGAGTTTGAGTTAGATTATGCAACTTATTTGTTGTTACACTAATTATTACTTATTATTGAATAACCTAAACAATTACGGATTTCAAGTATTCAAACTAACAATATATTAATCTGAAATTAAGATCAATGAGCCCTATTGATAAAATAATAAAGCAATAATAATATGAAGAACTAAATTTTCATAAATATTGGAAGAATAAGAGATGAATAATTGCATCTAGATCTCACAATTCATGTATAAACTGAAATTTCACCCTAACTTAAACAAGAATTAAAGAGTTTAGCCACTCATGGCTTTCAAATAAAATACAAAGCAGAAGGGAGAATTAAAGATGAAGGCTTGATGTTAAAGAAGAGAGATATGCGGCTATCCTCAATGATTGGCTTATATAGGTACTTAACCCTAGCAAAGTTCTTTTAGAAATAGGAATTCTTCTTTGCTTTGAATTAGGACTCCTTCCTTCAATATGTTTCTTTCAAGGATAGAACTCCTTGATTTGAGACTGATTTGGTGTCCTACTGAAGGTTGGGAAATCGCATGGGTTCCGCGACTTTTAATGAGGTGTCCTGGTCCTTTTATTTTCAAATCTGAATTTTTTCGGCTCACTATCAAATTCTATGTCATCTATTGATTTGCCCAGTGGTTTGGGTAAATCGCTAGTCAAATCCATCATCTGAGAATGGTTAAGTTAGTTTTTGGGCCTAGGCCATTCATGGCTTCTATGCAATATGATCATCTGATAGGTTTATCCAAATCGCTGGACAAGTCAATTTCAGCGCTTTTAAACTACTTTTTATCAAATCTTCTTCTCTTTTTCCTTTTCTACAAAATATAACTAAAAATAAAAAGTCAGTCAGAAAAATTCTCAATTTAATGCTAAGAATAGTATGAAAAATGGGTTGAAATTACTTTTGATCAGCAGGTATCTACCAGGCTCAATGATCGGGTGTTAGTCCAAGCCACAAGACGATGTTAGTCCCATATTTATAAAAATTTTCTAAGGCTTTTTTATGCCCAGGCTGCAAGGTGGGTATCCACCAGGCCACATGTCCAAGTGTTGGTCTCATTTTGTAAATTTTCCAAGTTATTTATTTTATGGCCACTAGTTAGACCAATAACCAGGTGTTATGGTTGGGTGTTGACCCCTTAGCAAATTTTAAAAAATTATTCAAGTTTGGTTTGACAAAGGTTGGATAAGGGTTCCAGACGAGTACGGAGTATATAAATACTTAGTGAAAATAATAACAAGATATGAGAGAAAATATTTTTCATTAAAATCACAGAAGATTACATAGGAGGAGGGATGTCTTCAGGTTCCTCCTCCCGAGTCTCTATTATATCATTATTTTCTACATCTATTACATTATCTGTAGAGATCTGATCAGTGGAATTTTCCTCAGTTTGTCCCTCCTCCACTTGATCGTCTTCACCTCCCTCCTCCTTCAGAAAAATGTTGTCTATCCAAGTAAAGTCTTTAGAAGGGAACCGTTTGACCAACTTTTTCTTGACTGAGTCTTGGCCCACGATGAACATCTCCCCCTCCCCAGGCCATTGTCTCTTGAAGCTCGGCCTCTAATTTAGAAATTTTGTTGGAGGTGCCCAGTTCTCCTCAACCTAAAACTGCAGCTCCTAGACTTGGCGTTGAAGTATGGCCACTTGATCCTCAACTTCTTTTGCCCGATTTCAAGGGCTAACTTTGAAGTATTTGCCTGGTCTAAGTCCGCCTAGAACTTGTCCACCGACTCCAAAGTATCTTTCATGGTGCCCTCCACTTCATCAACTCGAGCCTTCAGCCTCGAGAACTCCTCCTGAAGGAGATTTTTATCCGTCTCTTGCACACTGAACTCATGCCTCAGAGCCTTATTACGCTCCTTGGCCATGTATGCACATAAAGTACTTTCCATCGCGGAGTGGATAATATTATCGTATAGATCATCGATTTTGACAACATTCAGGCAATGATGGTCCTCGGGCCACAGAGCAGTCTTGGCAATAAGGAAAGATAGGTAGGGCTCTTCAAGAAGGGAGGCAGTCTGGGTCAGAGCCAACATTAGATGTTGGATGTCCTGGGGCCATGTTGCTTCAACGCTAGCCTCTTGAATAGGGACTGCTATAGGAGTATCCTGGGAGGAAGACTCAGGCTGAGAGGGTGTTGTTTCCTTAGTCATAGGAGGTGGAGGGGGAGGAGAAAACATGCTTATCTCCTTTACTCGGCGAGCCTATTTGGGAGGTGGACTAGATGCTTCAGCAACAGTTTAGCCCTTGCGGGCATCACGAGCTGCCTCGACGAACTTATTCCTAATCCAGCCATATGTGCATAGAACAAAAATTGAGGAAATAAGGCAGTTTGAATTACTAAAAGAGTTGAAAAGAGAAATACCATGCTCGTTGGCTAAAGAGGTTCTTTCCCCAAGGCAGGGAACGCTGGGCGAGTGAGGACCCCGAGCATGGCTTGCCTAAGGTTGGCTCAACCAAGACAAAAGGGTGTTCCTCACCGCTTTGAGGATATCTATCTTCTGGGATGTGGGCATCGTCTAGAGGAAGTCCAAAGCATCTTTCTCATTCCTCTGCGGCTGGACCCCATCCTTTCTCAGTTCCACATATATGTTTCAGCTAATACGAAGGGTACCAAAACCCCTAGACATCCGATGGCGGAGGATAAAAAATTTATTCTTCCATTGCTTTATGGAAGAAGGTGTCCAATCAAACAGTGCCTGGCATTTTCTCCCACCAAAAAACTAGAACTCTTCGTTTTTTGAGTGCCCAGCTAGTACAGTTGAGAGAAGAGGGCCACGCTTGGCATAATATTGTTATTGAAACAAACAAACCAGAAGGCCACCAATATCTCCAGTTGTTAGGGTGCAGTTGGGCGACTGAAAGCTGATGGAATCGAAGGAGCTCAGTAAAAAAGGGGTCCATAGGGAATCGAAGACTTGCGTTCAGCTGCTCTTCATAGACTATGATGGTATCCTCTGCAAGGATTTGGTCATCTGTGTGAACGCTCGAGGGTAGAGCAAAGATGAGAAAGATTTCTAGAGAGATGTGGTATTTATCGTGAAGACGATCTATATCTCTCTTTGTTAGTATGGAAGGGATGTCACTGATCAGGCTGCCTTCATCTTTATAGACCGCCTTCAGCGAAATGATGGGAGCTGGAGCATGAATGGGACCATCGGAAGAGGAGCTTGAGGTAGAACATCCACTAGAAGCAGAAGAAGAAGTGTTCTTATTCATTGCTACAAAGTTGAAAGCAAATAGGAATTACCTTAAGTGTGCGAATGAGGTGGTCGAGGCTTTTCTAAAACACAAAAGTCAGTTGTAAGCAAAAGTGGTATCTGAGGAGAAGTAGGGTTTTTATATGACAGTTTCGATGACAGGTTTTGAATGCAGCTCGTAGAACAAGACAATCATCATTTATAGGCAGGAGCAGGCAAAACGACTTGAGTAGGGAAAGGCCAATCTTAATGAGCCATGTGCCATAGATCGTGAAGACAATTGTCACCTTCGAATTTGAAGAATCGAAGACCAGTGGAAGGACCTCTAATGTAATACAATAATTGCCCAAAATAAGCTATAATCTATCATCATAAGACAGGGCCACATGGCAAGAGTCTGATAAGCCGATTCACGGTCCTACCCATGGAAAGAAAGACCCGGATATCATAATATTCGGTTCTTCATCAAGACTCGACCTCTTCAAAGACTTGCCCTTCCCTGAAGAGGTTGAGTCTTCACATAAAATTACTATTAGCAGGTGCAATTTAGCAGATCACCATTACGTCTATAATCACGGGATCCTCGATAAATTAGCCAGTGGAAACCCTTATCAATTAGCCAGCACCAGCTGGATTTTTCAGGAAATATTATAATTAACTCCATCTTCTCACAGTATAAAAGCTAATGACCGCAGAGACAAAGGTACGCATTCTTACACAACTACTCTTGAGTTCTAAGCAATTCCTTACATTCTCCCTTCTCTTTAGTTTACTGACTTGAGCATTGAAGTGGCTGTCATAAGCGCCAACCTCCTCACGTTCTCTTTTTTGCAAATTGACTAATCGCGGCACAGTTTCATTTGGCTCACATCAATTATATATATGTGTAGTTAATTTAAATAATTAGATAAATGATCTTATGAAATAGAATTTTAAAGATTAATATTATATAAAAATTAATACTAAAAATAGCTAATTATACTCGTTGCTTACAAATTTTGAAGGAATTTGCCTTATATATTTTAAAAACACTGTAGCAAATTAAGTATAGTTAAATAAAAAAATGTCAAGGCCATAAGAACTTCTTAAATATATAAAGAAAAATAAAAATCAAATATATTATGTTATTTATATTATTAATAACATAAAATAATTATAAGTGTGAGGATTTTTGGAAGGGTTGGGAGGCCATGACCCCACCTGCCCCCTTCCCTCCGCCTTTGGGAATAGACTAGAGTTAACTCAATTAGTCTTTGTGTGATGTTTGGTTTTTTTTTTTTTTTTTAGCTCTTTGTACCTCTATTTTTTTCGGTTTTGGGACATTTTGCTTTTAGCTCAAAGGGAGGGCTCTTAGCTATTGACAACAATATCTAAAGATCATATTGTTACGTCCGATGATCAACACTCCTACTAGCTTGGATGAGATTGAGCTATGTTGCATCCCTTTCCTTCATATGATGTTGTCTTTGGGTGAATCAAGCTTTTTTTGGAGATTAAGTTATAGGTTAATGTTGCAGACACACTTTGGTGCATAACCCCATATTAACGATACAATCTAAAACCCTAATACATAATAATATCAAGTCGCCAAAATTAATTTTCAAGCATTCTACTACTGTTGATAGATTAGAGTTAATTCAACTAGTCTTTATGCGGTGTTTGGTTTTGTTTCTGTGGGTCTTTAACTTTTGCTTTCAACTAGAGAGTAGGGCTCTTAACTGTTGACAGCAATATTTCGGGACCACACCGTTGCGTGCGGCAATCAACACTCCTATTGGTATCGATGAGACTGAGCTATGACGAGTCCCTTTCCTTCATGTGGTGTTTTCCTTGGGTAAATCGAGCTATTTTCGGAGATAGGGTTGTAGGTTCATGCTGGAGACATTATAATGTGGAACTCTAGATTGACAATGTAATATAAAACTCCAACACACAATACTATCAAATTACATGCTAAGATTAATTCTCAAGCGTTCCACTACACCCTTAAATAATGAATAAATAAGAATGTAAATAATCGAATATGAAAACAAGTGAAATCACCAAAAAGTTACTAAACTCGTTAAGATGCTAATTCTTGATGCAACACAAAGGTAAACGAAATTCTCACTAGAATTTTATTAACCAAAGAAAATAATTATTCATAAACAAGTCTTAATTTGTGGCTGCAACTTAGAGAAATTTTTATAGCCTTCTAAGACCCTAATCCTAGTAGTAAAAGGATTAATTCTAATGTAGGAAGAATTTTTTGTCAAAGTCAAACCTTCCTCAATAAGGATTACAATAAAGATCCCTTTTCCTAGATGGATTAAGAGAACTAATCTCTATATATAAGTTGGACAAATTTGACTGCTTAAATGGGACTAAATAATTAAAAATAAGTCTAATAAAATACTAAAATACCAAAATTATAAAATGATCTAAGTTCAGCCATACATGCATTACTCGAGCTGAACTTGTGTTTTGCATCCACATATATTGAAGAGTATGTTGCTTATTTTTTTATTCTCTCATGCTTTCCAAATACAATTCTTATCTTGTAAGCCTTGACTTAATCAATAGTAACCTGATTTCTCATGATTTAGAAGTCGAACCTGAATATGGAGCTTATGTTCTTAAAGAATGATTGAGCTCTCTTATGCTTCAAATTGTTGAAAAGTATTCCCCCTTTATGCATGCATCAACTCCTCCCTCCTCAGGAAGATTCGTCCTCGAATCAATAAGCATAATAGTAAGGAAAAGATCAATGTATACATACTTATCTTCGGGTTTGTGTTCTTAAGCCACAATCTCAAAAGCAACTTAATTGTCATGGCTTTGATCTATTGAAGAAGCTTTTATTTCAACTGCTTGGATTTCTTCAACGAAGCAATCCTATAAATTAGAGTTAGAATCATATCAAGTTTTGCTCAAGTTCAACATCTTCAAAATCATCTCCATATTAGTTGTGTTTTTCAACATTATAGTAGCAACTTGGATTTCTTGATCTTGATCTACTAAAGTGTTTTCCATCTCATCTTCTTGGCTTTCTTCCATATGATAGTATTTGGATTCACAATCACCTTCTTCATTGTTTTCAAATTGATCCATATTATTATTGGTGGTTCTTTCATTCTCTTTTTGGATGGTTCTTTCTAAGATCTTTCATGAAATCACCAAAATTTTTCAAGTATTTATGAAAGGATTCATTAAGTCTCTTACAACCATCTCTTCTTTCTTTACTTTCCATCCTGAAATGAATTCAAAGACACAAATAAAAGAAAAAAAAAAGTTGATCCTTACATCCTTCCTCATGTGTTTCTCTTTAAAAGTTGTTTACTTTCATGTTTCGCTCACAAGTTAGCTCTTATGCTCTTATGAACTCACCACTCAAGCCTTTTACCTCTCATTTATTCAACTTATGAGTGTGTACTTTGGAACCAATATACAACATGATATGAGTAAAAATCACAAGAAAATAATAATTTCTTTTGAAAAGGAAATCCTAAGTGACAAAGAAATGTAATAGCAAAAAGCAGAAGCAAATACTTGAACAACGAAATGATATCGAATGCTAATAATAAAAACAAAAGAAAGATAACGAAGATGAAAAAAATGATAATTTGAAAACATAATCATTCTTATAATCTCTTGATGGAAGCCGAAACTGAATCTAGACTATTAAAATCCACTCAAAAACACAACTTTCAATGCGTAACACTTTCAGCAACTCAAACCAGCAATTTCGGACAAGTTATATGTCATATAGATTGCAAAGCTGCCCTTTTCTTATTTTAAACATCAATCATGAATTTCTTGAAACAATTTTCTTTCTTTTTTTTCTGCGAATTTTTTAGATTTAAATCTTTCTTCTATTTTTTTTAAAAAAAACTTGTGATAAAAAAAATTGAGAAGCAAACAAAAAGATAAACATGCTACCAAAATAAGAAAATGAATTAATGCAATGAAAAAAATATAATAATTACAATAACTATAAAATTGAAATTGAATATAAAAGCAAGATAAATAAATTAGAATTTATCTACGACCTATACTTTGATACCAGTCTATGCAAAACCTTAGATTAACGATGCAATCTACAACCTCAACACACCATAATATCTAGTCACATACCAAGATTAATTTCTAAGTGTTCTACTACACACTTGAATAATAAATAAATAGGAGCATAGATAATCGAATAAGAAAACAAGAGTGAAATCGCCACAAAGTTACTAACTTGGATAAGATGCCAATTCTTGATGCAACACAAAGTTAAAAAAAATTATCCCTATAATTTTATTAACCACTTAGAGAGGTGCTTATAGTCTTTTAAAACCCTAATTCTAGTGGCAAAAGGATTAATTCCAATGTAGGAGGATTGTTGGTCAAACAGTCAAATCTTCCTCAATAAGAATTAGAAAAAAGATCATTTTTCTTCGATGGACTAGGAGAACTAATTTCTATATGTGGGCTAGATGAATTTGGCTTCTTAAATAGGCCTAAATAATTAAAAATAAAATTTAATAAAATATTAAAATATCAAAATAATAAGATGGGTCTAAATGCATTTTGACCATATATGCATTATGCGAGCTAAACTTGTATTGTACATCCACATATGTTAAAGAGCATGTTGCTTGTTTTCTTATTCTCCCATCCTTTTCAAATATAGTTCTCATCTCATAAGTTTTGAATTAATCGAAAATGACTTAGATTTTTCATGATTCAAAAGTCGAACCTGAATTTTGGAGTTTGTGTTCTTGAAGGATGATTGAGCTCTCTTATGCTTCAAATTGTTGAAAAGCATTGCCTCTCCTTATGCATGCATTAACTCCTCCCTCCTTATGTGTTCTTGATCAACAATCTCAGAAGCAAATTGATTATCATGGCTTTGATCTATTGAAGGAACTTCTATTTCAATTGCTTGGATTACTTTAAGAGAACAATCCTTTGATACAAAATCATCTCTTATATTGGTTGTGCTTTTCAACAATTATAGTAGCAACTTGGATTTCTCGGACTTGATCTACTAAAGTACTTTCTGTCTCATCTTCTTAACTTTCTTCTATATGATAATATTTGGATTCACAATCACCTTCTTCGATGTTTTTAAATTGATTTACATTATTATTGATGGTTCTTTCATTCTCTTTTTGGATGGCTATTTTTAAGATCTTCATAAAAT
Source organism: Manihot esculenta (assembly GCF_001659605.2). Classification (NCBI taxonomy): domain Eukaryota; kingdom Viridiplantae; phylum Streptophyta; class Magnoliopsida; order Malpighiales; family Euphorbiaceae; genus Manihot; species Manihot esculenta. The sequence continues at coordinate 13,609,992 of NC_035168.2, forward strand.
CATTAAAATTTTTCAAGTACTTTTGAAAGGATTCATTGAGCCTCTTATAACCATCTTTTTTTTTTCTTTACTTTTTATCTTGAACAAATTCAAAGACACAAACAAAAGAAAATAAAAATTGATCCTTGCATGCTTCCTCATGTGTTTCTCTAGAAAAGTTGTTTCCATTCGTGTTTTGCTCACAAGCTGACTTTTACCCTCTTATGAACTCACCACTCACACCTTGTACCTCTGATTTTTTTAACTTATGAGTGTTGTACTTCGAAACCAATACACAATATAATATCAGCAAAAAGCAAAGCAATATAATAATTTTTTTTTACAAAGAAATCCTAAGCGACAAAGAAATGCAATAGCAAAAATTAGAAGCAAACACTTGAACAATGAAATGGTATGAATGCTAATAATGAAAACAAAACAAAGATAACAAAGATTAAAAAAATAATAATTTAAAAATAAAATAATTCTTGGAATCCCTTGATGAAAGTCAAAACTGAATCTAGACTATTAAAACCCACTCAAAAGCACAACTTTAGGCATGTAATGCTTCCAGCAACTCAAACTAGTAATTTCAAACAAGTTATATGTCAATAGATTGCAAAGTTACCCTTTTTCTTGTTTTAAACATCAATCATGAATTTCTTGAAATAATTTTCTTTTTTTTTGATGAATTTTTTAGATCCGAATTTTTCTTTTTTTTAAAAAAAAAAACTTGTGATAAAAAAATTAAGAAGTAAACAAAATGATAAACAAGCTACCAAAATAAGAAAACGAAATAATGCAATGAAACAGATATAACAAAAGCTATAACTATGGAATTGAAATTGAACTAGATAAAAGAAAGATAGATAAATTAGAATTTATCTACGATCTATGCTCTGATACTAACTAATGCAGAACTCCAAATTAATGATGTAATTTAAAATTTCAACACACAATAATATCAAGGCACACTCCAAGATTAATTTTCAAACATTCTACTACACCCTTGAAAAATAAATAAATAAGAATGTAGATGATCGAACAAGAAAATAAGAGTGGAATCATCATGAAGTTATTAACCTCAATAAGATACCAATTATTAATACAATATGAAATTAAGCAAAATTCTCACTAGAATTTTATTAACCAAAGAAAATAATTGTTCATAAACAAGTTATAATTTATCGCTACCACTTATAGGGGTTTTTATAGCCTTCTAAAACCCTAATCTTAGTAGTAAAAGAATTAATTCCTATAGAAATATAATATTTTGTTATATTTCACAACAAATATTATAACATATTTATACATAAGAGACGGTATCTAAACAGGAAGGAAAATTAAGTCTATGATTATACAATCCTAAGATCCATCTATCAATACTTACTTTCTATATTAACATATTTTCTTTCTATAACCTATAACACTCCCCTTCAAATTGGAGCATAAATGTTAATAATGTCCAACTTGTTACATATGTAATCAATTTTAGCCATAAGGACAACAAACCCAAAACAATCAAAATAAACAAATGATCAGAAGAACAAAACCCGTGAATAGTACCCGATGAACCATGCCTAATGAAGCCGGATGTCTCCAAATGTTACCCTTTATGGGTAACCCAAATGAACAGAGTTCTAAGTCTCCAAATGTTACCCTTTATGGGTAATACATGAGTAACCCAAAATGAACAGAGCCCTAAATCTCCAAATATTACCCTTTATAGGTAACCCAAAATGAACAGAGTAAGTCTCCAAATATTACCCTTTATGGGTAACCCAAATGAACAGAGCCATAAGTCTCCAAATATTACCCTTTATAGGTAACCCAAAATGAATAGAGCCCTAAGTCTCCAAATGTTACCCTTTGTGGGTAACCCAAATTAATAGAGCCCTAAGTCTCTAAAAAAATTTAAATCTCTATGGTGAGACTCTGATATTATGTAGAATGATAATATTTGTTGTTGTATTTTACAATAGAGATTACAATCTATTTATACATGAGAGACAGTATCTAAATAGGAAGGAAAATCAAGTCTATAATTATACAATTCTAAGATTAAGCAACTGATCCATCTATCAATATTTACTTTCTATATTAACATATTTACTTTCTATATTAACATATTTACTTCCTATAACCTATAACACAATGTAAGAAAGAATCTAGATCAAACAGTCAAATCTTCCTTAACAAGGATTACAATAAAGATTCTTTTCTTAGATGGACTAGGAGAACTAATCTCTATATACGGGTTGGATGAATTTGACTTTTTAAATGAGTCTAAATAATTAAAAATAAGTCCAATAAAATACTAAAATACCAAAATAATAAAATGGTCTTAAGTGTATTTCGTCCATACATGCATTATGCGAGCTGAACTTGTATTGCGCATCCACATGTGTTAAAAGCATGTTACTTGTTTTCTTATTTTCCTATACTTTTCAAATATAGTTATCATCTCTTAACCCTTAAATTAATCGATAGTAACTTGATGATTTGGAAGTCGAACCTTAATTTGAAACTTGTGTCCTTAAAGAATGATTGAGTTCTCTTATGCTTCAAATTATAGAAAAGTATTGTCCCCCTTGTGCACGTATCAAGCTCTCTTGTTGAGATTTAGCTCAATTGCGATTTTATGGTTGGTACACTATACTCGTTGGATTTGCATGTCGGTTGTTTTCGTTTCTTGCCTTTTGTGTCTGGATTTTTACATATCTCTACTTTTAATGCGAAATTTATTCTCTAGACATGTTTTCTTTATTGACGGTGGCTAAGGGGTAGGTGTTGATGGCAATGGTTCGATGGTTGCATTTCTAGTGGTACTTTTTTTGGTTGGATTGTATTTTGTTGTGTGCTATTTTGAACTGATTATTATAGGTTGAGTTTTTGGAGCCTATTTGGTACAACTGTTAGATATAACTAATAGTTGTTACTAATAGCTGATAATTTATTACAATGGATAGTGATAACTGATTCTAGCTTATATGTGTTAGGTGTTTAATAAATTATGTTTAACTATTATTGTAGGCATGTAAAATGACTAATAAGGGTATATATCAATTTATTATAGTAATGAAATAAATATAAAAATATCAATTTATTATAGAACATATATAATAATTAAAAATAAAACTATAAAATTTAATTATTTTTTATACATATGATATAATAATGAATATTATAATTAGTATCATTATTATTATTTATAATATTTTTAATTTATGTATTATATGTTGTAATTTTAAATAATTTATTCATGTAAATTTTTTATTTTAAAAAATTAATTTTAATAATTTGTAAAAAGGTAATATGGTCTAAATAAAAAATTAAATCATCTACTTCTGATTGAAAATAACTCTAATTTTAGAACTGATCTAAAATTCAATTGATAGTTTTTATATCAGTCGTCTAGCCGTTATTATTTATATTTTTTAAAATTTATCAAATATTTAATTTAACTATTTTAATATTTATCTATTATCAGTTATATCTAACAGTTAAATCTAACATTTTTCAGTAGATTTGAAAAGTTTTTCTTTTGTATTTTTTACTTTGTTATAAACCTTATTAATAAAACTTAAAGAAAGCAAAAAAAGTTAAGAAATTAAATTTAAAACAATAGAAAAGCTAAATAAGAAGTGTGGATGAAGTACGGGTGCTTGGGAATCAATTAGGGCAAAAACAACACGAGATTTGCCTCTCCCTATGCTGGACATGTCCTACATCTTAGGACGCGTTGGCATTGGGAGTAGGCTTTTCAACCTCCTCTTGCCTTTTCTTTCTTTTTCGTTTTTTGTTTTTCTTTTTCGTGGGGTGTCTTGGACAAGCCTTAAGGTGTGTGTTGGGAGCTGTTTGGCACGCTAAGACAAAGCGCTTTTGAACCACTCATGTTCTCTTCCTGTAGCTTCATTACTTAATATGTTTCGGGGCAATTTTTGACTAGTTGGACTTTTGACTGCACTAATAAATTTAAGGAAATTTTATTATTTAATTTATATAATATATAAAAATTTATTCATTGATGTTTTCATTTTAAAAAGTATATTAAAATATTTTTTATTTTTTATTATTAATTTTAATTATTAAATATTTTATTATTTAATCTCTATAATTTTAAAAAAATTATTAATGAATCTCTTAAATTTTAAAAAATTTAACTAATTAATTTTATATTAAAAGTGTTTTAGACTATTTTTTACAATATTTAATAGCCAAAATTAATAAAAAAACTGATCAGTAAATTTTTTAAAATGTAAAACATATTTTAATACATTTTTTAAAATAAAGAAACTAATTAGTGAATTTTTTTTATACCACAGAAATATGTAGTATTTTTCTCTAAATTTATTTTTTTAAAGTAATGATTAAATAATTATTATAAAAATTAAAATCAAAATTTTTAATTATTTTATAATATTTAGTCTTTAATTTATTAGGAGAATAAATTAATTTAAAGTATATGATATATACATTGTCTTACATTGAACCATTCCTTAACTGCTCTTTGAAGAATACTTTGATTCTTTCCTTTCTTGTTACTTATTTGTTTTCTTTTCTTTTCTATTCTATTCTTTTTATCATATAACATACTCTTGAATGGTTTTGTCAAATTCATTCATTTAGCATTCAAATGGCTAAGGTACTGAGCTCTTCTCCCATGATCTTATATAGCACCAAATCAGTCTCCAATTTCCCACAAGCGAGAAATGCCCATAGTACTTCCTTTGTTCATAAAAAAAGAACCTGCTGTGTTTTGAATTCTGGGTCACAATTCTTGCACGTTCCTTTGGTTGAAAGGAGATTAGTTTCTTCAAGGCAAAGAGGCTTAAATGCTAAAAGGTTGGAGTCAGGAGAGGAAGATAACCAAGCTCTGGAAGCAGTCCTCAAGCTTTACACTGCAATCAAAAACAAAAATATCCATGAATTATCCAATATCATTGGTGACGAATGCCGCTGTGTTTGCAATTTCTTCTCCTTTTTTCAATCTTTCAATGGAAAACAGGTATTATTTGGAGATACAGTGTTCACCTATCTTTTTTTTAGTAAGCAAGATATTTTATTGCAAACCAAAGTAAAAACAAGATACAACTGTTCAAAAACAACTCCTCACAACACCCTATACATAAAGCAACACATTAGATACAACTCAATTCAGATACTTTATACCGGTCAATAGATCTATATGCATCACCTAATCTCAGTTTAACAGTAAAAAAAAATCTTTTGTATAACTCTATTTTTCACTAAAAACCATTGATCAAAATCTGCAACCTTTTTTTTCCTTATTCTCTTCTTCTACTACTTATTCTTCTTTTTATATATGTATATATAACCAAACTCACAATTTTGTAGTACTTGTCGTGCAGCAAGTGTTGGACTTTTTCAAGTATGTGATAAGAATCTTGGGAAATAATATTGAGTTTGTGGTGCAACCAACAATACATGATGGGATGAATGTTGGTGTTTCATGGAGACTACGTATGTATATATATACTCTTGCCTTTACTTTCTTAGTTTGAATAATTCATTTAAATTCTTGGCAAGTTGGTCTTTTCTTAATGTTTTTTAATTTCTTGGTTGAATTATTTGCAGAATGGACCAAGACCCACATGCCTCTCGGAAAAGGATTTAGTTTCTATATTTGCCAAATATACCAGGGGAAGGTGTTTATAAGGTATCAAAAACTTCCAATCAAAAGAAAAATATTTCTAAAATAAATGTGATAATGATTGTAAATTGTTCATTAATTCATGATAGTCACAACCTTTCAGGAATGTAGAGATGTTCATAGAACCTCTCTTTCACATTGAGCCCTTTAGACTGGTAAGTAGACTCTCTTCAAACCTTTGATTTCTAGCTTGAAAATACAAGTCCAACTATTGGGAGACTTCTTGTTCATCCTCAACTAACTTTTTTCTCCCAGAAAATAATGGAATATGCGATGAGCATAGCAGAGAAGATGAGCTACTGTAACCTGTCCAAAGATAAGATGAAGGCAGCCATCCTCATTCTATTTTTGATGGTCATCATTTTGCTCTTTCTTAAGCCAGGGTTGTATTAGTTCCAATCCTGTTCTCATGTATGGGAATCCTTACTCAAATCAAGTGTTACTCTTGTATATATAACGATTTATTGAGTCACATGAAAGTTTCATCGTAATTAATGACCAAAATCTATTTGTTATAGATATAATAATGGCATGAAATAATTCCTCATTGGCTGTGTCTAATTCCTATAACAAGAAAAAGATTTTCAAAAAAAAAGTTTGTATAAGTAGATTTGTAATCCAATCGGAACAATAATAATAAAATGATTATTTCTTTTATTTCATATTCAGTAATTATATAACGCACCTGCGACCGGGTGCGCTTCCATCAGAATGATTCCTGGAAGATCAGCAAAAACAGCAGGTAAAGGCAGAATACTAACAAATGATCAAAGTATAAATTTGCAGTTAAACAAGCAACAGCCCCAGATATTGAATAAGATGCACAAATGGGTCCCTTAAAGGAAGTAAGATTTTACAATTCCACTGATGCTACCTACTACGAGGGTTAGGCATGAAGAAGTTCAAACAGCTATAAAGATTAGCAAGACAATCTAAATCCAGGCCTAAGGCATAACTAGAAAGATACTCCCTGCCATTGGTCCCTGGTACATTTTCATTTGGATCACAGCAAACCCGATTAAATCACCATTTTCATCTAGCCAAATTAATTTACAATGAGAAAAATAAAAGAACAGAAAAGGGGCCAAAAAAAAAGTTCTTCACTATTGTTCTACCAACAGAGGTGGTGGTGACAAAACATTCCTTGCACCTGTAAGAAAGAGAGAGATCATCACTCATTCAATTGACATCACAACATAAGCAAATAAATCAGCAAGCAAAAATATAGAAGATAAAATATACATGTGCACAAGTATGCTTGCATATTCTTAAACTTGATGAATGACGATTGAAGTCCAAAAATGGAAAAAATAATAATAATAATAATAAGCAAAACACAGTAAACAGGAAAAAGGCAAAAGGGCCTTTGGGCCTTAAAGTTTGGCTGAATACTCAAATAAACCAGTTAAATTTTTCTGGGGGGTCTAATAAGCCTTTCAAATTTTAAAAATAGAACAAATATACCCCCTTACCATTTCAAATACAAATAGATCCTTTAACTTTTAAAAATAAATCAAAGTAAACTAGACTATAACTTGCTTAATTCAAAATCTAGCCAAGGTCAGCATACAAGGTCCTCATCAGTTTACAAGTTTTCAATTTGCAACAGTTCCAGTGAGCATCTATCGTATCTTGGAGCAAATTAATAAGTAATTCTTTGAATAATGGTTCAAGGCACTTCACTATTGAGTTTGTCATCTACGTCATTGTCAAAGTTACCGCCGTAAACTTGATCACAATCTGAAAAGATCCAATTCTTATTAATATATTAAGAATATTCTTCTTCATCATCATTGTTATTATTATCTTTTTCTTCTATGTTGATAATAGTGTTAAAGAGTGAACTATATAAAATGGCAGGAGAAAACGATTAGGATTCAAATGCTTGATTTTGAATCTATGATATATAGGGAGAAGAGATGAAATGTAGAAAAAAAAAAATGTTTTGGTTTATTTAGTGTAAAGGTGAGCAAATGATGTAAGTCCAAAGATATCACCAAAAAGGTTGGACACAAAGTGATGAGGTAGAACATGAACAAAGAAAATATATATGAATTTAAAATATGGGCTTATTTAATTTACTTTTAAAATTTGAAGGAATTTAAAGAGCCTCTATTTGTCCTCGAGATTATTTGATTTATTTTTTACAATTTGAAGGATTTATTTAATCTTTTAAAATTTGAATAGCTTATTCAAAAAAATCTCAAAAATCTAAAGAGCCTATTTAACTATTGGGCTTATAATCTTTTGCCAAGAAAAGATTACAACAGAAGGTGCAAAAACAAGCAGGCTAAAGGGACAAATGTCCTAGGAAAGGAACTTATATATCAAATCACTCAAGGCCTAGAGATGAATCACAACCATAGTTGAAAGACTCAATTCACTATAAACATGAGAATTAGATAAACCTATTATCTTGTGGCTGAAATAAACAATATAATTCCTTTTTTGCTACTTCAACTTCTCTCTCCTTAACTCTTAAAAGTTATTTGACAACTTGATATTCATAAAACAAGTCAGAAGGGCTACAACAACACCGTAAAAATTAATATCTTATTTAGTTATATCTTCTAGTTATCGATTTCAGTTCACAATCTTTGAACTTTCGGCTAGATAGTCTCTTGGAAGAGGAAAAAAAGCTCTTATCAGCCTTAATTATTTGTTTCTACTCAAAACAAATGTGAAAACAGGAACCGAAACGTTGAGATTAGTGAAGTAGGGTTTTGCCAAAAATCTGCTAGCGTGGCAAGGTGCTGATGATGTGGCAGGATGCCGGAGCAGGATCAAGTGCAAACAAACTCACAATAGTGGTGTGAGCTCAGCAGAGTTTTACGAGCATATCACAGACTGACTCAGTGTCAAAATGAGGACGCCTGTTAAACCCATTGTCATGCTCAAACTTTTCGCAAATGGAAGTTGTAATTTAAAAGTGTATCTTTCACTACTTCCCTGATTTCTTTTCTCCAATTTGAGAGAAAATTAACTGTCCTATTGTTAGTAATGTGCACTACAGCCAATCAGTTGGTTGTAGGCAAACATTTCATTTCATGTAATTTTCAGTTATAAATAAAGGCAGTTGTTTATCTTTAGTGTTAATTTAATTGAATCTCGAGTAAAAATAAAGTCCATGAGACTATATTTCTATACAAAGAAAATTATAATATTAGTTATAATTGTGAGATTCATATTGCATTTAAGTAACGTTTCCAAATGTTCCTGGTCGATGCTCTTATCATGATTAGACAATGATTAGAACTGTTGAAACTAGTACATATCATACTCTTTCTTTTTAGAGGAAGCAACTGATCTCATAGATTGACATATATAAGATATCTAGAACTAATATGTAGATGCCTATTTTATGAATAAGTGCAATAAACTGATCCGTATGAGAAATCCATATGAAAAATAAGTTGTGTCTATGGATTATTCAAGTGATAGTTGTGTAAGTAATCTTTTAACTTGAAATCAATAAATAATATTATATAGAGACTTTTATGTCTTGATTCATTTTACACATTGCTTGGTTCATGAGTAACAAATGGGCATGAATTGGATATATTAGAAAGGTATTTATGTGATTGAAATAGGAATCACCAAAGGTTAAATTAGGGAATATCCCATTTGTTCTCTGCTAGTATTGATCATGAAATTCTTGCACAAGGTGGAATGAAATTAGCAAATAAGATTTGAAATTTCATTCAATAGGTCAATGGCTAATAAATTAGAACTAATATGATTTAACATTGCAAACACGTTCCATGCATCAAATGTTAAATCGGGGCATTTGTGATGAAGGAATATTAATTACGCTGACAAACCATGCACTGAAAGATTAAGTCAAACCACTTTTGATATTTCGAATATTTGGGTAGTCTTGACATGTTGCTAGACAATGTTCTTGACCTTCAAATTAATTAGTTAGTTAACTATATTTATTGCCAACATATTTGGAACCTAATGAGTCACGCACATAAAGAATTATGTAAAAAAATAAAACGAGAAGTTAAATCAAGTAGGACTTATTGCATATAAATTGGTATTGGGATAAAATTGTAATTTGAAAGAATTACGATTTTAATCTAATTAATTAAGTAGGGACTTAATTAAAACTGTTTAAGATTTATATGGCTTACTTATTAAAGTTCTAGACCATAGTTGTAATTTATTTATTTAATTAATTAAATAAATAAATAAATACTATTATACTGAAACCCTAGAGTTTTAGTATAAAAAGACATCTTATGAAAATCTGAGGCAACTTTTGTGAGAAACCTTTTCGAGAGCCTCCAGAATTTGTAAAAAAGGTAGAGAGTTAGCACTCAAAACCTCTCCCCTTCTCAATCCCTTAGAATTGTTCTAAGGTTTTTCGATTATTATTCTGTGTGGATATCGTTAGAGACTAGACACTTGGACAGTTTGTGATTTGCGACAACCCAACTAAAGCGATCGATCTCGTGTTTTGCTGCAAAGAAAATAAAAGGTATTTATTTTCACTTTTATTATTATTGCTTTCCTAGTTTAAACGCGATCCATATTGGAGAAAAATTTTGTTTTTCTATTTCTTCCGCTACGTTCAATCCAATTGAAACCCAACACTACTCTCTCATTTTCTCTCCTTTTAGTTATGAAACAAGGTAAGCCAACTCAGAGTCACTTATCTTACCCTCAACCCAAACTCGATAAACAAACGTTTAACCTATGAATGATACTTTGTCTTCATTGAAGGCAAAAGCGGGGTAATAGAGAATGCATATTAAAGCACAAAGATGAATGCACACTTATATGGACATTATTATAACACTAACCCATTATCATAGCCAAATATCATGACTTCTTGAACAAATGATGTCGTGTTAACATCTCGTCTACCCCCACTGCAGATATGCTGTCACATCCAAGAAGCTCTCGGAGTTTTGCATCACATAATATCACCATTGCATTCAGTGGATCCTAAGGCATACAAAAAAATCCATAAAACTTTTAGTTTCTAATGCATTTTTCACAATAAAGCGAAAGGTATAGATATTAATTAGCTATTGAGAATATATAGAACCTCTGAAGGACTGAAATAAAACAAAAATAAAACAAAAATAAATAAAAAAACAGTGGGGAAGGTGGGGATGGTAAAAACAAGATATGATAAAAGAGAAAAACGAGACCATTCCAACAAGTTGTGGTCGCATCCTAAATATTCTAAATATGGTGACAAATTCAAGCTCAAAACTCAAGGAGTTATACATACACCACATACCTCCAATTGATTAACCTTTATATACTCCCACACAAGCCTGGAAGCCTCTAATTGGCTCAGCTCCCTTCTTCCAGTCCCCAAAAACTCAGCAAGTGCTTCGGATATCACCACCACAGATGCACAAGGTTCAGTAGTTTCATTAGTGGACTCAATATCCACCTTCACTCGTTTTGCTTGACCACCAGCCTCCTCTGCAGACATTTTCAAGAATAAAATTTGGCTTGATCAATTATATTGCAATTCAATAATATACTGCATAACTGCAGCGCATACTTGTAGGTTCAAGAGGAATGATATGTTTAGCAAGCAGCTTGTTCATCTTGAACATGTCAGTGCAGTCTGTCTCGAAAACCACCCGTAGGGCATCATCACAAATTATCTTTCTCTTATTGCTTGGGTCTTGGAGGTTGTTTTTCCTTATGTAGGCCCACAATTGCTTCACAATCTGTATCAAGCAAAGGATTTATTATCGAGTATAAAGCATTATATAAATAAAACCAAATAGAGATTATACCTCAGTCCTTGGCAAGGCTGGCTCACCAACAATGGCCTGAAGTTCAGGTGAAACACCACAAACTTTGTTCAAACCACCTGGGCCACCTCTTCTTTTGGCCCCAACCGGAGCACTGCATGAGAAATATAACAGCAACACCATCACTCTATTTGCCTCCCTAAAGTGTAGTGTCATGCAGCGTTTGCAAAAGATTCAATAGACAAACCAAAATAAGAACAAAAAAAAAAGGGAAATGTAGACACAATTATTGATCTTCAGCTAAAGATACTAAAAAGGTTTCGCACGACCAAATACATAGAAACTACCGAATGACTAAAAAAATGCTACTGAATAGTAAAGAATAAAGCTAAAACGCCAATAATAGCTTCCAATCTGAAAGCCACACCAGTGTATCAACAGAGCTCTTCACGACTGATTCATGCGCTTGCCTCAAAAAGACAGGCAAAGGCCATTCCTCTTTTTCTTTTAATACTATCTAGAAGAAAATAATGCATCTACGTAACTATAGAAGCTTGTATTTTCATATGACAGATGGCTTTTGTTTTTTTCTTTTTTTTAATTTATATCAAATAACAAAAATTTATTTTAAAAAAAAAAAGGATACCAAAAAAACCAGTACAAAATGCTAACTTTTTTTAAACAGCTTTGTAAACTTGAAATTTGGTAATTACTTTTTTTACAGTAAACTCCAAGCATTGAAAAATCAGCATTAACAATAAAGATTAGACAGTTGAAGGTACAAATTTTACAAGAAGACAAACCTATAAATGGTAAAAAATTTATTAAATGATAGTCAACATAAAACAAGTAAATTGCTTCCTATGAGTTCCAAAGACAACAATCACCAAAAGTGGGAAAGTGACGAACTACACCTTAAAAAATAGAACTAAAAATAAGGAACCCTAGTTCGAAATCTAAATGCTGAACATCAAATTAAGCCTCCAACCCTCAAAGCGTAACCAGCAAAATCCTAAAACCAACATCTAATGGCAAAAACCAGTCCAGAACTGAGTAATTACCCTCTCACAAAAAAAAAAAAAGTTATAGCACCTTTCTTTGGACAATTCAGGAGGGACAGGAGTCACATTTTGGGAGAAGACCTCCGGTTTTGGAAGAGGCGGAGGCTGCTGCCTCTGCTGTTGCTGCCTCTGCTGTTGCTGCTGCTGCTGCTGGGCAGGCGGGAGATGTGACAGCTCTGGTTGCTGGCGGAAGTTGAGGTCCTGCTGGAAAACTTGATGTTGGTGGGGATGGAAGGCAAACTGAGCAGGCATTTGTAGGAATTGCGGGTGGTGTTGGAGGGCAAACTGGTCTTTCTGCGTAAGGTGGAGGGCATGTGGTTGCGGTTGGGGCTGTTGATGTTGCTGTTGCTGCGGGTGCAGCGGCGGAGGTGGTTGTTGCGTAACAGCTGTAGGGGTTACGGTTGTTGTAACAGTTGTCGGGTGTGATCGGAGCAGAAGGTTGATCTGGTCACGAATGAAGCCAGCCCTGTGGGAGAGGTTTAACCCTAGCTTCGCTTCGAGTTGCTGAACGACGCCGTCTAAGGAGGTGACGGAGTTGGGGTCTGATTGACGGAGCAGAGTCTCTACCCCTTTCGCTAACTCCTGGTCCGACACCATGGCCTTCTCTCTGTTTCACATATATTTAACAGAAAAAAACGGAAACAAACGAGTCTGTCTCACCCACACTCACTCTCTCTCTCACCATCTCTCTCTATATAATTTTTCAAATGACAGAATTGCCCCTCTTGGTCATTTATTTTATATTTGAAATTTAATGGACGTTGCTAACCCTTTCCTAACGGCATATATTAGGTGGGAGTATGGGTAAAACTGGGAGATCATTGAAGTTTCTCTTTCTTCTCCTTCAGCCTGTCACCTCCAAGAAGCCAAAATGACGATGATGCTCCTCGGCCCGCGGGTTTAATGCGAGGAACGGAACGGTTGAGTGAGTTGGGGTAGAAATGTAAATTCCGTGATAGATAAGATGAAATGTTAGACTATACGAAATCTGAAATTAAATTAATAATAATAAAATTTACTATTTAATTTTTTCATTATCAAAAAATTTATTAATTTATTTTTCAATTTTATAAAAATATATATTAATTAAATTTTTTATATTAAAAATATTTTTTATAAAATCTAACTGTTAAAACTGATAAAAATTTATTAGTAAAATTCTTAATTTTTAAAAATATATTAATAGTAAAATTTTTAAAATTTTTAAAATATTTAATATATTTTTAAAAATTAAGAATTAATTAGTGAATTTTTTTAAATATAAAAACTAAATAATATTTTTTTTCTTAATAATAATAGTTATATTTATAAAATATGTTTGCATTTTCATCATTTTTTTTATTTTAATATATTTTCAATTTGATCATTTAATTTTAATTTTTTAAATTCTTTTATTTTTAATTTAAATACTATTAAATTCTTTTTCTAACAAGTGATTATAGAGTTTGAGATTAATTCAATTAAAATATTATTTCTTCATATATCATAATTTCATATTTTCTAATTATAATTTTATTAAATTTTAATTATTTACACTAATAATAATCTATCAACGCTAAGTCATGTTGCTGAAAATAAAATAATAACGTGGTCGAAATGGAATTATATTATAATTGGCTAAATCTGTAAGAAAGAGGATTTGAGATAGTGGTGAGTGCCACAACAGCCATTCCGACGCTCAAGTTAGTATACTAAGGAATCGAAAGAATGCAATGAACTGCTTAGAACTTGAGTAGTGTTCCAGAATAGCGTACCTTTGTCTATGTGATCGTTCTCCTTTTATACTGCAAGAAGGTAGGCATAAATATAGTATTTTTTTTATAATCCAGCAATAATGTGGCCGACTAGTTGGTAAAGGATCTTCACTGGCTAATTAATCGGAAATCCCGTGATCGAATGCGTGAAAGGGATTTGTTAGATTGTAGTTATTGAAGGTAATTTCCTCATGGAGCCTTGCTCTAAAGTTATGAGGGTGAGTTATGTCCGTCCTGAGGCTGAACTGTCCTAAAGCGCTAGGGTCTCTTTTTCTCTTTGGATTCGGGTACCATAGTCGTCTGGGCCATTCATTCTATGATGGGACTGCATATTGATCTATCAGATCCTTGCCACATGATGCAATCTTATGGTGACAACTCACTGCCTATTTTTGGAGAATCTCATATAACATCAGAGGTTCCCCCGCTAGTCTTCAATTGTTTAGATTCGAATGTGACAGTTCTCTTCATGATTTGGGTCATCTGGCTTGTTTGTCCAGGCTGAGCGCATGATGTCATTGCTTTTTTCTTGTTTGCCTTGCCAATCAATTAGGTTTAAGATCTTATCTTGGCAAAAATTGATCCAGTGATATAATAATAATACCTTGATAAGTTTTTGGGCATTTTTGAGCCCTTGCGAGCTTCCAGACCTTTTGTTGCCTTGTCGTGCTTCTGAGCTTTCTTTAGCCCTGATGAGCTTTCGGGCATCAAATACCTTTGCGAGCATCTGGGCATTTTTCATCCCTAATGAGCTTTTTGTAGCCCTTACGAGCTTTCTGGCATCAAATGCCTTTGTGAGCTTCTGAACATTTTTAAGCTCTTGCGAGCTCCTTGGCCTTTTCCAGCCTTATCAAGTTTTCGAATATCTTTCTAACCCTTGCGAGCTCCTTGGCCTTTTCTAGCCTTAGTAAGCTTTTGAGTATTTTCTAGCCTTGACGAGCTCCTTAGCCTTTTATAGCCCTGACAAGCTTCCGAGCATTTTCTTGCCCTAACTAGCCTTGACGAGCTTTTGGTCATTTTTATCCTTACAAAAAAGTTTTAAATATTTGAGAGTGATTGTAAGAGCAGCAACACATGCCTGTAATTATCTTTGTGAGATGAGACCAATGCTGTAACGACCCAAAAATCGGACCGCTACCGGCGCTAGGATCCAGATCGGCTTAAGGCCGCCGGGACCCGTAGCAAGCCTAACATACATCCTGTATATCTGTTTAATCCCATAAATGATCAACAATTACATAAAAATTTAAAACTTTCTCATTTATTCATTCATTCGTTCATTCATTCGTTCCTTCACCAAGCTTAACCTGTGCATGCACAAATCATAACATAAAACCTCTCACTGGAGTCCTCATCAAATACTCCAATGGGGTATCATAACATACATTAAGCTTGGTTTACATAATCATCAATAAACATTTAAGATCATGTACTAAAAAGGGATTAGCAACATACTATGGTCAAGCACAACTCTAAACTTCCATAAGCATCATTACATTACATTTCTATACTATACTTTTACATTACATCATATTCATGTCCACATCTATCTATTACATAAAACATGACTCTACTCCTGCTGACCTCCTGGTCTACCCTGTACCTGCAAACCTGGGGGTTAAGGGAGAGGGGTGAGCTATAAAGCCCAGTGAGCAGAATAAATAAACATTCAATTTAAATTTCATGCTTTCATGAAAATGCAACACATCACAAACAAATCACATCAAGGATGGACTTGTCACCAATAGTCCTCTACATAGTCCAATCGTGCCAGGGGCGTAGAATGAGCCTCACTGGTCTTTCTCTTAACATAACATAACATAGCGTAACATTCCATAGTGCTAGGGGCGTAGAATGGGCCTCACTGGTCTTTCTTTTAACATAGTGCCAGGGGCGTAGAATGGGCCTCACTGGCTATCCATATCATATCATCATCATACCATAACATACGAGGACTAAAGGGTCATTCAACATCCATCCACATCATCATCAAGTTATGCAATGCAACATATTCGTGAATTCTAATGCAAACAACCTAGTATATCTCATGGCATACATGATGCATGTATCATGCTCAAAATTTATTTATTTGCTTTGAAACATAAAGAGTTATTCCACTCACCTCTGGCTAGAGCTCTAATGACTCTGAAGCAGCTATCTCACTGCCGAGGTCCTTGGTTCCTCGGGTCCGAACCTACACAGGTGGACTCAAATGAGGTACTAAACAAAGACTAACATAACTCTAAACTGCTCCCCAAAAATCCCCCTAAAACATCTTAGAACAACCATAGAAATCATGCAAAGGAAGGCTGAACAGGGCACTTTCGGCGGCAGGTTCGGCGGCCGAAAGTCCCTCCAGAGCCGAAACTCAGCCACTTTCGGCGGCACCTTCGGCGGTCGAAAGTGGGTTCCAGAGCCGAAACTCATGCATGTTCGGCAGCACCTTCGGCGGCCGAAACTCCCTTCTAGAGCCGAAAGTCCACTTTCGGGGGCAGGATTCGGCAGCCGAAAGTTGGCCTCCACAGGCAGGTTCGGCGGCCGAAAGTCCCTTCGGCTGCCGAACCTGAGTTCTCTCAAAGGGGCAGAAACTCAGCTCCAACATGCACAAATGCCTCCCAAACTTCCAAACATGCATCCAACCCTCTCAAATCATGCATACACATACATCAACACATAGGGGTCTCAAACTAACCTAAACCCCAACAACAACACAAAACAAGTAACTCAGCAACCTACATTGACCAAAACTCATATAAAAACCTAACAATGTTCAACTAACCTAAACATGCACTTCTACCCCATGAACCCTCTTAAAACTTGTTTAAAATATAGAATGAGCTCAAGATCGACTCTTACCTCTTGAAGATCGAGAGAGAGTGTGACCTAACTTGGAGATTTGGGGAGGATGGGTTCCTGAGGTCTCCAAGCTTCAGAACTTCGATCTAAGCTCGAAATCTTCAAAAACCAAGTGAAAACTCATAAGAAAATCATGAAAATTCGAAGGAAGGAGCTCAAAATCGATAAGGGACGGCGGAGAACTCACCTTGGCCGAAAATGGGGAGAAAAGCTCACCCGTTCGGACATGGGGACCCCTTTATAGGTGGCTGGCCAGGCCACTTTCGGGGGCCTAACGTGCCTCCGCATGCATGCCATGTTCGGCGGCCGAACATAAGGTTCGGCGGCCGAACCTAGACTTCGCTCTCTCATGCCTTCGGGGGCCTAACACACTCCCGAAATGCATGCATGTTCGGCCGCCGAAAACGCACTCCCGAAATGCATGCATGTTCGGCAGCCGAACTTGAGGTTCAGCGGCCGAACCTGGGTCTTCCTCCAAGGTTATTTTCATACAAAACTCATTTCCTTTCTTGCTTAAAACCATAAACTACATTAAAACATCTTATGAAAACATAGTTTTACCCTTCTAGAGGTTTCCGACATCCGAGATTCCACCGGACGGTAGGAATTCCGATACCGGAGTCTAGCCAGGTATTACATTCTCCCCTCCTTAAGAACATTCGTCCCCGAATGTTCACCAAACAACACACGCATAGCGTAAAACATAGACATTCACATAAAACACATAACACTTACTTTAAAAGAGATGAGGATATTGCTGGAGCATGGACTCCCGTGTCTCCCAGGTACATTCCTCGATGTTATGGTGATTCCAAAGGACTTTCACCATCGGGATTTCCTTGTTCCTTAATTTTCTGATCTGAGTGTCAAGAATCCGCACTGGCTGCTCAACATAAGTGAGATCATCTTGGACCTCCACATCAGGCTCACTAAGAACCTTACCCGGATCTGACACAAACTTTCGTAGCATAGAAACATGGAAAACCGATGGATTCTCTCCATTGAAGCAGGTAAATCTAGCTTATACGATACATTTCCTATCTTTTGCAAGATTTCAAAGGGTCCGATGTACCGTGGAGCTAGCTTACCTTTCTTCTCGAACCGAATCACCCCTTTCATCGGAGACACCTTGAGCAATACCAAATCCCCCTCCTGAAATTCCACTTGCCTTCTGCGGATATTTGCATAACTCTTTTGCCTGCTTGCAGTAGTCTTGATCCTTTCTTTGATTATGGGCACCACTCTGCTGGTGATCTTTACAAGCTCAGGCCCTGCTAAGGCCCTTTCCCCAACTTCTTCCCAGCAAACAGGTGACCTGCACTTCCTTCCATACAAAGCCTCATATGGAGCCATCCCTATGCTAGCATGATGGCTGTTATTGTAGGCAAACTCGACCAGAGGTAGATGCTGCCTCCAAGAACCGCCAAAATCTAGCACACACATTCTGAGCATATCTTCTATAGTCTGGATGGTCCTCTCTGACTGTCCGTCAGTCTGTGGATGGAAAGCAGTGCTAAAATCCAACCTGGTACCCATAGCATTCTGCAGACTCCGCCAAAACCTGGAGGTGAACTGGGGTCCTCTATCAGACACTATTGAAACAGGAACCCCATGCAACCTGACAACCTCATCTACATACACCTGCGCCAACTTGTCCACAGAATAGCCACTCCTGACAGGGATGAAGTGAGCAGATTTGGTCAGTCTATCCATAATCACCTATATGGAGTCCAATCTGTTGGACGCCGCCGGTAGCCCCACCACGAAGTCCATAGCTATATTCTCCCATTTCCACTCTGGAATAGGTAGTGGGTTAAGCATTCCAGCCGGCTTTTCATGTTCCAGTTTCACCCTCTGACATATTTCGCAGGCTGACACAAACTGTGCCACTTCTCTCTTCATAGCTGGCCACCAATAAACTCTTCTCAGATCTTGATACATTTTGGTGGCTCCCGGGTGAACACTGTATCTGGCATTATGAGCCTCCCTCATAATGTCTCCCTTCAGACCCACGTCATCTGGTACACACAATCTATTCCCATAGCGGAGGATTCCCTTGCTGTCAAACCTAAACTCTTCATTCTTGTCTGACTGAACAGTCCTAGCAATCTTCACTAACTCTGGGTCCTCATGCTGTTTCTGAGCCATCTGCTCCAGAAACACGGGTGCCACTCTCATCTGGGCTATCAAAGCACCTGTACTAGACAACTCCAACTGTAGACCTTCATTGATGAGCTCGAAGAATGACCTCACCACTGACCTCCTCTCTGCTGAAATATGGGATAAACTGCCAAGTGATTTCCGGCTTAAGGCGTCTGCCACAACATTCGCCTTACCCGGATGGTATTGAATCTTGCAATCATAGTCACTAAGCAGT
Organism: Manihot esculenta; assembly: GCF_001659605.2. Classification (NCBI taxonomy): domain Eukaryota; kingdom Viridiplantae; phylum Streptophyta; class Magnoliopsida; order Malpighiales; family Euphorbiaceae; genus Manihot; species Manihot esculenta. The sequence goes on from NC_035168.2 coordinate 13,629,419, forward strand.
TCCACCCATCTTCTTTGCCTCAGATTCAACTCTCTCTGACTCAAGATGTACTGCAGGCTCTTATGATCTATGAAGATCTCACATTTTACCCCATAAAGGTAGTGCCTCCACATCTTGAGTGTAAAGATTACAGCTGCCATCTCTGGGTCATGTGTAGGGTAATTCAACTCGTGCTTCTTCAGCTGCCTAGAAGCATAAGCAATCACCCTTTCATTCTGCATCAGCACACAACCCAGTCCCACACGGGATGCATCGCAAAAGACTTTGAAGTCCTCATTACTGGTCGGCAGAGCTAATACCGGTGCTGAAGTCAACCTCTTCTTTAGCTCTTCAAAGCTCTCCTCACACTGGTCGATCCACACAAACTTCTGGTTCTTTTTGGTCAATCTGATAATAGGAGCGACAATTTTAGAGAAGTACTGAATGAACCTCCTGTAGTAACCTGCCAAACCCAAGAAGCTCTTGATCTCTGTCACTGTAGTGGGTCTAGGCCAGTTAGCTACAGCTTCCACCTTCTTGGGGTCCACCTCTATTCCATTTTCTGACACCACATGCCCCAAGAATGAAATACTCCTCAGCCAGAATTCACACTTGGAGAACTTGGCATACAAGCCATGTTCCCTCAAGGTCTGCAGAACTAACCTCAGATGATGGGCATGCTCCTCTGCATTCCTGGAGTACACTAAGATATCATCTATGAAGACAATAACAAAGTGATCCAGGTACTGACTGAAAACCCTGTTCATGAGATCCATGAATGCTGCAGGGGCATTGGTTAACCCGAACGGCATCACAAGAAACTCATAGTGCCCATATCTGGTTCTGAATGCCGTCTTCGGCACATCCTCTCCTCTTATCCTCAGCTGGTGGTACCCGGATCTCAGATCTATCTTGGAGAAACAACCTCCTCCGGCTAGCTGGTCAAATAGATCATCGATCCTAGGCAACGGGTACTTGTTCTTGGTAGTGACTTTGTTCAACTGTCTATAGTCGATACAAAGTCTAAGGGATCCATCCTTCTTTCTTACAAACAGTACCGGGGCACCCCAAGGTGAGGTACTCGGTCGAATGAAACCCTTGTCTACCAGCTCTTGCAACTACTCTTTCAGCTCTTTCAATTCTGCTGGCGCCATCCTGTAGGGAGGGATATAGATCGGTCTGGCTCCTGGCATTAGTTCAATTTCAAACTCTATCTCCCTAGCAGGTGGTAGTCCTGGAAGATCATCTGGGAAGACATCTAAAAACTCTCTAACCACGGGCACTGAGGTGGGCTCTCTAACATGACTATCCAGCTCTCTCACATGAGCCAGAAAACCCTGACAACCCTCCTGAGCAACCTACGAGCCTAAAGGGCTGATATTAAACCTCTAGGTGTACTCCCCCTGTCTCCTCTAAAGACAACCTCTGACCCATCCTGACATCTGAACTTGACTACCTTGTCTCTGCAGTCCAAGGTAGCACCATGGGTAGATAGCCAATCCATCCCTAGAATGACGTCAAAATCTATCAAATCTAGAACCACAAGGTCGGCTGAAAGTCATCTTCCCTCAACAAAAACTGGACTATACTGGCAGACTGACTCTGCCACTGATGGGTCGCACTTGGGTCCACTGACCTATAGGGGACACTCTAACCCAGAGACCATCAATCCCAACCTCTCGACGGCCCTCGGAGCAATAAAAGAATGAGATGCACCAGGGTCCATTAAGGCATAAACATCTGAGCAACCAATGATGAGATTACCTGCCACCACGGTGTTTGATGCATTTGCCTCCTGCTGTGTCATTGTGAAGATCTATGCTGGGGCTGATGGACCTTCACCTCTAAAACCCGCTGAAGAAGAGGCTGCCCCTCTCCCTCTGCCTCTGCCACTGGCCTAAGTCGTGGCTGGAGCTACTGGTTGAGCCACACTACTAGAGGCTGTCTGCTGAGACTGTGCCATAAAAGCTGCTCTAGGACACTCCCGAGCCATGTGTCCCTCCTGCCCACATCTGAAGCAGGCTGTCGTCCCAACCAGACATACTCCCTTGTGCGGCTTCCCACACTTCCTACAAGCTGCATTAACTGCACCTGAACTCGAGCCACTTTCCAACCCTAGACCTGACTTGATCTTGCTCCAGAACTTGTTCTTCTTTGACTTCTTGGTGGTACTACTCCACCTCTTGCTGCCTGAAGCTGCTGCATTCAAGGTAGAAGGATCTAACTTGCCCCCACCAGGGGTCTTGGAACCAGAAGGCTGTGCCTCATACTGTTTAACTTTCCCTTCAATGATTGCACTAGCCTCCATTCTTCGAGCCATATCCACTATGGCATGGAAACTCTCCCTCTCTGCTGACTGGATCAAGGAGGAATACCTGGAATGGAGCCTCATGATATACCTCCTTGACTTCTTTTGATCTGTGTCTAGATTCTGCCCAGCAAACGGCAACAGCTCCAAAAATCTATCTGTGTACTCATCTACACTCATCTCTTCTGTCTGCCTTAGCTGCTCAAATTCAATCATCTTTAACTCCCTTGAACTGTCAGGGAAAGCCCATCCTGCGAACTCATTCGCAAACTCCTCCCATGAAAGACTATCCAACCTCGGGTTCACATAGTTCTTGAACCACTCACGGGCCTTCTTGCATTTTAGCGTGAACCCAGCCATCTGAATGGCTCTATTGTCATCAGCTCCTATCTCATCTATAATCATCTTGACCCTCCCGAGGTACTCGAACGGGTCATCACCTGTTTCATACTGGGGAGCACCCAGCTTCATGTAATCGGTCATCTTGACCTTGCTCCCTCTAGATGAGCTAGGTTTAGGTACTTGGGTTTCTGGGACATTAGGTTCTACTGATGGTGGAGGAGGTGCAACATTCCCTGAGTTAGGGTCTGTTGTACCTGGGTAGAAGGATGGGGGTGGGCACATAGGGTACTGTGGGTATGGTGGGTAAAAAGGTGGGTATGGCATGTGAGAAGGGTAAGGGTTAAAACTGGGGTAATCCGATGTACCTCCCATCGAATACCCGGGATGCTGAGAAAAGGGTGGGTACTGGGGTGGCTGAACAAATCCCGAGGCCTGAGTGCCTCCCTGGGACTCTCCCATGCCCTCTTCAGACATACTCACTCCAAGGCTGCCATCCCTCCTCTGATCCATATCCATATCATCCCCCACATCTTCTGACATTCCTCCTTGAACTGTTCCCCTTACTGATCTGCTTTTGTTCATATCCAAAGACCTTCTAGGGTCTCTCACTGCTCTTTCTCTGCTAGACCTGCTAGACATTGCCCTTAGCAATGCAGGGGGACGGGCACTCATGCCCTCATCCTCCGGTGGTACTCCAGTCAATCGTGCAGATCGACGAGTTCCTCTCATCCTGTTTACTGAAAAACAGCACACATAGCACAACATTAGCATCAAATGGTTCATGTGAAAACACATGAACCCGCATCACATACATAGCATATCATTAATGCACATGCATAATATCATGGCATTTCACATCATCAATCAAGATAGGACTCTACATCCTATCCTAGTGGACATGATCTTCCTATTGTGCTTGACCTTCAATAACCTCTATGAGCCCGACACTTTCTAGGTCCGACCATATGAACCTAGGGCTTTGATACCAATCTATAACGACCCAAAAATCAGACCGCTACCGACGCTAGGATCCAGATCGGCTTAAGGCCGCCGGGACCCATAGCAAGCCTAACATACATCCTGTATACCTGTTTAATCCCATACATGATCAACAATTACATAAAAATTTAAAACTTTCTCATTTATTCATTCATTCGTTCATTCATTCGTTCCTTCACCAAGCTTAACCTGTGCATGCACAAATCATAACATAAAACCTCTCACTGGAGTCCTCATCAAATACTCCAATGGGGTATCATAACATACATTAAGCTTGGTTTACATAATCATCAATAAACATTTAAGATCATGTACTAAAAAGGGATTAGCAACATACTATGGTCAAGCACAACTCTAAACTTCCATAAGCATCATTACATTACATTTCTATACTATACTTTTACATTACATCATTTTCATGTCCACATCTATCTATTACATAAAACATAACTCTACTCCTGCTGACCTCCTTGTCTACCCTGTACCTGCAAACCTGGGGGTTAAGGGAGAGGGGTGAGCTATAAAGCCCAGTGAGCAGAATAAATAAATATTCAATTTAAATTTCATGCTTTCATGAAATGCAACACATCACAAACAAATCACATCAAGGATGGACTTGTCACCAATAGTCCTCTACATAGTCCAATTGTGCCAGGGGCGTAGAATGGGCCTCACTGGTCTTTCTCTTAACATAGTGCCAGGGGCGTAGAATGGGCCTCACTGGCTATCCATATCGTATCATCATCATACCATAACATACGAGGACTAAAAGGTCATTCAACATCCATCCACATCATCATCAAGTTATGCAATGCAACATATTCGTGAATTCTAATGCAAACAACCTAGTATATCTCATGGCATACGTGATGCATGTATCATGCTCAAAATTTATTTATTTGCTTTGAAACATAAAGAGTTATTCCAATCACCTCTGGCTGGAGCTCTAATGACTCGGAAGCAGCTATCTCACTGCCGAGGTCCTTGGTTCCTCGGGTCCGAACCTACACAGGTGGACTCAAATGAGGTACTAAACAAAGACTAACATAACTCTAAACTGCTCCCCAAAAATCCCCCTAAAACATCTTAGAACAACCATAGAAATCATGCAAAGGAAGGCTGAACAGGGCACTTTCGGCGGCAGGTTCGGCGGTCGAAAGTCCCTCCAGAGCCGAAACTCAGCCACTTTCGGCGGCACCTTCGGCGGCCGAAAGTGGGTTCCAGAGCCGAAACTCATGCATGTTCGGCAGCACCTTCGGCAGCCGAAACTCCCTTCCAGAGCCGAAAGTCCACTTTCGGGGGCAGGGTTCAGCAGCCGAAAGTTGGCCTCCACAGGCAAGTTCGGTGGCTGAAAGTCCCTTCGGCTGCCGAACTTGAGTTCTCCCAAAGGGGCAGAAACTCAGCTCCAACATGCATAAATGCCTCCTGTAATACCCGGCTAGACTCCGGTATCGGAATTCCTACCGTCCGGTAGAATCTCGGATGTCGGAGGCCTCTAGATGGGTAAAACCATGTTTTCATGAAATGTTTTAATGTTTTTGATGATTTTAAGTAAAGAGGAAATGAGTTTTTGAATGAAAACAACCTTGGAGGAAAGCTCAGGTTCGGCCGCCGAAACTCAAAGTTCGGCCGCCGAACATGCATGCATTTCGAGTGAGCCTTGGGCCCCCGAAGGCATAAGTGAGGGAAGCCCAGGTTCGGCCGCCGAACCTCAAGTTTGGCCGCCGAACATGGCATGCATGCGGAGGCACATTCGGCCCCCGAACGTGGCCTGGACAGCCACTATAAAAGGGTCCCTTAGCCGAAAACGGGCGAGCTTTTCCCCATTTTCGGCCAAGGTGAGCTCTCCACCGTCCCTCACCGATCTTTGATGTTTTTCCTCTAGATCTTTCAAGTTTTTCATTTTTTTTAACTTTGTTTTGAAGATTTGAGCTTTGAGCAAAGTTTTGGAGCTTTGAGGTTCAAGAACTCAAATCTCTCCCAACTCCAAGTTTGGTCGCCTCTACTCTCGATCTTCAAGAGGTAAGGGTCGATCTCTAGCTTATATTATGTTTTAAGTAAGTTTTATGAAGTTCATGGGGGTAGAATGCATGTTTAGGTTATAGTTATGTTTATGGGTATAAATGTATGTTCATGAACAATGTGGCTTGTAATGTGTGTTTGATGTGTTGTAGTTGGGGTTTAAGGTAGTTTGAGACCCCTAGGAGCTTGTATGCATGTTTTGGTTGAGCTAAATGCATGTTGGTTTGATTTTGGAGGCGTTTGTGCATGTTTGAACCAAGTTTCTGCCCTTTGGGAGAAACCAGGTTCGGCAGCCGAAGGGACTTTCGGCCGCCGAACCCTCTTGTGGAGGCAGCCTTCGGCTGCCGAAGCTTGCCCCCGAAAGGAGACTTTCGTCTCTGTCTGGGAGTTTCGGCCGCCGAAAGTGCCGCCGAACATGCATGAGTGTAATACCCGGCTAGACTCCGGTATCGGAATTCCTACCGTCCGGTGGAATCTCGGATGTCGGAGACCTCTAGAAGGGTAGAATCATGTTTTATAAAAATGTTTTAATGTGTTTTATGATTTTTAAGTATTAAATAAAATGAGTTTTTGCATGAAAAGTCTTTGGAGGAAAACCCAGGTTCGGCCGCCGAAAGTCAAGTTCGGCCGCCGAACATGCATGCGTTTTGGAGGCACGTTAGGCCCCCGAAAGCATGAGTTGGGGAAGTCCAGGTTCGGCCGCCGAAAGTCAAGTTCGGCCGCCGAACATTGCATGGATGCGGAGGCACATTCGGCCCCCGAACGTGGCCTGGCCAACCACCTATAAAAGGGGCACTTAGCCGAAATGGGCGAGTTTTCTCCCATTTTCGGCCACAGCAAGCTTCCGACCTTCCCTTTGCAACTCTTGTGTTCTTCTTCCAAATCTCTTCCATTTTTCTTGAGTTTTAAACTCACATTGCAATTTTTGAGCATTTAAACCAAGTTTTGGAGCTTTGGGAACTCAGGAGCTCATTTTCGTGGATCTCCAAGTTTAGGTCGTCTCCCTCTCGACCTTCAAGAGGTAAGAGCCGATCTTAAGCTCCTTATGTGTTTTAAGTAAGTTTTATGCAAGATCTATGGGTAGAAATGCATGTTAGGTTATATGTTGAGTTATGGGTTAATCTTGATGTTTTGAACAATGTGTGTTGATTGGGTGTATTTGAAGTGTTGTAGTTGGGGTATATGACTATTTGAGACCCCTAGGAACTTGTATGCATGTTTTGGTTGAGGTTTATGCTTGATTTGAAGTTTTGGGAGGCAAGAGGTTCATTTGAACCAAGTTTCTGCCCTTCTGGCAGAAACCAGGTTCGGCCGCCGAACCCCCTTTGTGGAGGCAGCATTCGGCTGCCGAAGTTGCCCCCAAAAAGATACTTTCGTCTCTGTCTGGGACTTTCGGCCGCCGAAGGTGCCGCCGAAAGTGCCTGACTTTCGGATCTGTCCAGGACTTTCGGCCGCCGAAGGTGCCGCCGAAAGTGCCCTGTTCAGCCATTTCATGCATATCTCTATGTGATATTTTCAGATTGTTTTAGGGGGTTTTTGGGGAATATTTTAGAGTTATGTTCTAGTATGTTTGGTCCCTCATTTGAGTCCACCTGTGTAGGTTCGGACCCGAGGAACCGAGGACCCCAGCAGTGAGTTCAGCTGCTTCGGTGTTGTCAGAGTCAGCCAGAGGTGAGTGGAACTAAAACTTAATCTTTTAAATTAAATGCTTTATCATGTTTCATGCATCATGATTATGCAATAGGATGATTGCATTAGTTTTCACGAATATGCCGCATTGCATAAATTATTGTTATTGTGGGTGAATGTCGGATGACCCAGTTAGTCCATGACAGGAAGACCAGGCCCCATGCTACAGGCCTGGCACAGAGTAAAGAAAGACCAGGCCCCATTCTACAGGCCTGGCACAGAGTAAGGAAAGACCAGGATCCCATCCTATGGTCTAGCACGGTTATGGGACTTGAAGACCAGGAGCCCAGAGGAGGCCCTGGGAAAAATGGTAAGTAATATATGTTCCGACAGGAAAGACCAGGACCCCATTCTACAGGCCTGGCACAGAGTTAACTTGGACTAATTGGTGACGAGTTCACCCAACCCCTATGTGAATTGTTTGTGTTATGATGCATTTCATAGAGCATAGTGTTAACGTGTTTTAATAGCTCTACTCACTGGGCTTTTAGCTCACCCCTCTCCCTTTACCCCCAGGCTTGCAGGTACAGTATAGTGCGGGAGTCCGGATAGAGTAAAGAAGTCATGCTTATGTAATAGCTAGTAATGGACATGATCAAATTGTAATGTAAAAGTACAGTATAGTTATGTAATGAAGTTTATGGATGTTAGTGTGTGCTTGACCATAGATTGTTGTATCCCTTTTATACATGATCATAGAGATTTTGATGATGTTTATGTAAACCAACTCAACAGATGTATGTCACCCATTTGGGGACACAGATGAGATCCCACAGAGGGATCAAAGTTATGTTTATGTTTATGCACAGGTTGAGTTTGGTTGATGAGTATGGAAAGAAAAGTTTTAATTTTTATGTATGTTGTTGATCATGTATGGGATTATACAGGTTCACAGGTTTTATGTCAGGCTTGCTACGGGTCCCGGCGGTCTTAAGTCGACCCGGATCCTAGCGCCGGTAGCGGTCCGATTTTCGGGTCGTTACAGAATGGTATCAGAGCCCTAGGTTCATATGGTCGGACCTAGAGTGTCGGGCTCATAGATGTTATAGAAGGTCAAGCACAATAGGAAAAGATCATGTCCACTAGGATAGGATGTGGAGTCCTGTCTTGCATGATGATGTGAAATGCCATGATAATATGCATGTGCATTAATGATATGCTATGATATGTGATGTATGTGATGCGGGTTCATGTGTGCCCACATGAACCATATGATGCTAATGTTGCTTGTGATGTGCACTGTTTTTCAGAAAACAGGATGAGAGGAACTTGTCGATCAGCAAGATTGACTGGAGTACCACCTGAGGATGAGGGCATGAGCGCCCATCCTCCAGCATTGCCTAGGGCAATGTCTAGCAGGTCCAACAGGGACAGAGTAGTAAGAGACCCTAGAAGGTCTCTGGATCTGGGTAGGAGCAGATCAGTCAGAGGGACAGTTCAGGGAGGAGCGTCGGAGGATATGGGGGATGATATGGACGTAGAACAGAGGAGGGATGGCAGTTTGGGAGTTAGTATGTCAGAAGAGGGTATGGGAGAGTCCCAAGGAGGCACTCAGGCCTCGGGATTTGTACAGCCACCTCACTACCCACACTTCTCACAACATCCCGGGTATTCGATGGGAGGTACATCGGATTACCCTAGTTTCACCCCTTATCCCACACAGATGCCATACCCACCATACTACCCATCGTACTCTCAGTACCCGATGTATCCACCTCCACCCTACTATCCAAATCCAGCAAACCCTACCTCAGAAAATGTTGCACCACCTCCACCACCTGCAGAACCAGCAGCCCCAGTTGTTCAGCCACCTAGACCTAGCTCAGCCAGTAGGAGCAAGGTTAAGATGACCGACTATATGAAGCTGGGTGCTCCCCAGTTTGAAACCGGTGATGATCCGTTCGTGTACTTGGAGCGGGTCAAGGCAATTACAGATGAGATAGGGGCGGATGACAGTAGAGCCATTCAAATGGCCGGGTTCACGCTAAAGTGCAAGAAGGCACGGGAGTGGTTCAAGAATTATGTGAACCCGAGAGTGGACAGCATGACTTGGGAAGAGTTTGCAAACGAGTTTGCAGGATGGGCTTTCCCTGATAGTTCAAGGGAATTGAAGATGATAGAATTCGAGCAGTTGAGGCAAACTGATGACATGAGTGTAGACGAATATACTGACAGGTTTATGGAGTTGTTGCCTTTTTCTGGGCAGAGTCTGGATACAGACCAGAAGAAGTCGAGGAGGTATATCATGAAGCTCCATTCCAGGTATTCCTCCTTGATACAGTCAGCAGATAGAGAGAGTTTTCATGCCATAGTAGACATGGCTAGGAGAATGGAGGCTAGTGCCATCATTCAGGGGACAGTTAAGCAGACAGTGGCACAAGCTTCTGGTTCTAAAACTCCGGGTGGGGGAAGGTTAGATCCCTCTACCTTGAGTGCAGCAACTTCAGGCAGTAAGAAATGGGGTAAACCCAAGGGTAAGAGGAATAAGTTCTGGAACAAGGTCAAGTCTAGTCTGGGATTTGGAAGTGGCTCAAGCTCTGGTGCGGATAATGCAGTTTGTGCAAGGTGTGGCAGACCACACAAGGGAGTGTGTCGGTTTGGGACGAACGCCTGCTTCAGATGTGGTCAGGAGGGGCATATAGCTCGAGATTGTCCAAGAGCGGCCCCGATGGCTCAGTCCCAGCAGACAGCTTCAGGCAGTGTAGCGCAGCCAGCAGCTCCAGCCATGACTCAGGCCAGTGGCAGAGGCAGAGGGAGAGGGGCAGCCTCTTCTTCAGCGGGTTTCAGAGGTGAAGGTCCATCAGCCCCAGCACGGATCTTCACAATGACACAGCAGGAGGCAGACGCATCCAACACCGTGGTGGCAGGTAATCTCGTCATTGGATGTTCGGATGTATATGCATTGATGGACCCTGGTGCATCTCATTCTTTTATTGCTCCTAGAGCCGTCCAGAGGTTGGGGTTGATGATCTCTGAGTTAGAGTGTCCTCTCTGGGTCAGTGGACCCAAGTGTGATCCATCTGTGGCAGAGTCAGTCTGCCAGTGTGGTCCTGTGTTTGTTGAGGGAAGATGCATGCCCGCCGACCTTGTGGTTCTAGATTTGACAGATTTTGACGTCATTCTAGGGATGGACTGGTTATCTTCCCATGGTGCTACCTTGGACTGCAGGGACAAGGTAGTCAGGTTCAGAGGTCAGGATGGATCAGAGGTCGTCTTCAGAGGAGACAGGAGGGGTACACCTAGAGGTATGATCTCAGCTCTTCAGGCTCGTAGGTTGCTTAGGAAGGGATGTCAGGGGTATTTGGCTCATGTGAGAGAGCTAAATAGTCAGGTTAGAGAGCCCGCCTCGGTGCCAGTGGTTAGAGAGTTTTTAGATGTGTTCCCAGACGAACTGCCAGGTTTACCACCTGCTAGGGAGATAGAGTTCGAGATAGAACTGATGCCTGGAACCCGACCGATCTCTATCCCTCCCTACAGCATGGCACCAACAGAATTGAAAGAGTTGAAGGAGCAGTTACAGGAGTTGGTAGACAAGGGCTTCATCCGACCAAGTACCTCACCTTGGGGTGCTCCAGTGTTGTTTGTGAAAAAGAAGGATGGATCCCTTAGACTTTGTATCGACTGCAGGCAGTTGAACAAAGTCACTACTAAGAACAAGTACCCATTGCCAAGGATCGACGATCTATTCGACCAGCTAGCAGGAGCGGGTTGTTTCTCCAAAATAGATCTGAGATCGGGGTACCATCAGTTGAGGATCAGGGAAGAAGACGTGCCAAAGACAGCTTTCAGGACCAGATATGGGCATTTTGAGTTCCTTGTGATGCCGTTCGGGTTAACTAACGCCCCTGCAGCATTCATGGATCTCATGAATAGAGTGTTTAGTCAGTACCTAAACCACTTTGTTATTGTCTTCATAGATGATATCTTAGTGTATTCTAGGAATGCAGAGGAGCATGCCCATCATCTGAGGTTGGTTCTACAGACCTTGAGGGAACATGGCTTGTATGCCAAGTTCTCTAAATGTGAGTTCTGGCTGAGGAGCATTTCGTTCTTGGGGCATGTAGTGTCAGAGAATGGGATTGAGGTAGACCCCAAGAAGACAGAAGCTGTGGCTAACTGGCCTAGACCCACTTCAGTGACAGAGATTAGAAGTTTCTTGGGTTTCGCAGGTTACTACAGGAGGTTCGTTCAGGACTTCTCGAAAATAGCAGCTCCTCTGACCAGACTAACCAGGAAGAATCAGAAGTTTCTGTGGACCGACCAGTGCGAGGAGAGTTTTGAAGAGCTTAAGAAGAGGTTGACTTCAGCACCAGTTTTAGCTCTGCCATCTAGTGGTGAGGACTTTACAGTGTTTTGTGATGCGTCCCGTGTGGGACTGGGTTGTGTGCTTATGCAGAATGATAGGGTGATTGCTTAAGCTTCTAGGCAACTGAAGAAGCATGAGTTGACTTACCCCACGCATGACCTTGAGATGGCAGCAGTAATCTTTGCACTCAAGATGTGGAGGCACTACCTCTATGGGGTTAAATGTGAGATCTTTACAGATCATAAGAGCCTGCAATACATCCTGAGTCAAAGAGACTTAAATTTGAGACAGAGGAGATGGGTAGAGTTGCTGAGTGACTATGATTGCAAGATTCAGTATCATCCGGGTAAGGCGAATGTCGTGGCAGACGCCCTAAGCCGGAAGTCACTAGGCAGTCTATCCCACATCACGGCAGAGAGGAGTCCAGTGGTGAAGGAGTTTTACAAGCTCATTGAAGAAGGTCTACAATTGGAGTTGTTCGGTACAGGTGCCTTGGCCGCTCAGATGAAAGTGACACCCGTGTTTCTGGAGCAGGTGGCTCAGAAACAGCATGAGGACCCAGAGTTAGTGAAAATTGCCAGGACTGTTCAGTCAGGCAAGGACAGTGAGTTCAGATTCGACCATAAGGGGATCCTCCGCTATGGGAGTCGTTTATGTGTACCAGATGACATAGGGCTAAAAGGAGACATTATGAGAGAGGCTCATAATGCGAGATACAGCGTTCACCCCGGAGCCACCAAGATGTATCAAGATCTGAAGAAAGTTTATTGGTGGCCAGCTATGAAGAAAGAAGTGGCACAGTTTGTGTCAGCCTGCGAAGTGTGTCAGAGGGTGAAGCTAGAACATCAGAAGCCGGCTGGAATGCTTAACCCGCTACCTATTCCAGAGTGGAAATGGGAGAATATAGCTATGGACTTCGTAGTGGGGTTACCGGCGACGTCCAACAGATTGGACTCCATATGGGTGATTGTGGACAGACTCACCAAATCTGCTCACTTCATCCCTGTCAGGAGTGGCTATTCTGTGGACAAGTTGGCGCAGGTGTACGTTGATGAGATAGTCAGACTGCATGGGGTTCCTGTTTCTATAGTGTCAGATAGAGGGCCCCAGTTCACCTCCAGGTTTTGGCGGAGTCTGCAGAATGCTATGGGTACTAGATTGGATTTCAGCACTGCCTTCCACCCACAGACAGACGGACAGTCAGAGAGGACCATCCAAACCATAGAAGATATGCTAAGGATGTGTGTGCTGGACTTTGGCGGTTCTTGGAGGCAACATCTACCTTTGGTGGAGTTTGCCTACAATAACAGCCATCATGCTAGCATCGGGATGGCTCCATATGAAGCTTTATATGGAAGGAAGTGCAGGTCACCTGTTTGCTGGGAGGAAGTTGGAGAAAAGGCCTTGGCAGGGCCTGAGCTAGTAGAGATCACCAGCAGGGTGGTACCCTTAATCAGAGAGAGAATCAAGACGGCTGCAAGCAGACAGAAGAGTTATGCAGACATCCGCAGAAGACTAGTAGAGTTTCAGGAGGGGGATCTGGTATTGCTCAAGGTGTCTCCTATGAAAGGAGTGGTTCGGTTCGGGAAGAAGGGTAAGCTGGCTCCGCGGTACATTGGACCCTTCGAAGTCTTGCAAAAGATTGGGAATGTATCGTACAAGCTGGACTTACCTGCTTCTATGGCAAGAATCCACCCGGTTTTCCATGTTTCTATGTTGAGAAAATTCGTGTCAGATCCGGGCAAGGTTCTTAGTGAGCCTGATGTGGAGATCCAAGAGGATCTAACCTATGTTGAGCAGCCAGTACGGATCCTAGACACCCAGATCAGAAAGCTAAGGAACAAGGAAATCCCAATGGTGAAAGTCCTTTGGAACCACCACAATTTGGAAGAATGTACCTGGGAGACACGGGAGTCCATGCTCCGGCAATATCCCCATCTCTTTTAGAGGTTAGTATCTATGTGTTTTGTATGTATGTTACGTTTTATGTTATCCATGTACTAGTTGAGGAACATTCGGGGACGAATGTTCTTAAGGGGGGGAGAATGTAATACCCGGCTAGACTCCGGTATCGGAATTCCTACCGTCCGGTGGAATCTCGGATGTCGGAGACCTCTAGAAGGGTAGAATCATGTTTTATAAAAATGTTTTAATGTGTTTTATGATTTTTAAGTATTAAATAAAATGAGTTTTTGCATGAAAAGTCTTTGGAGGAAAACCCAGGTTCGGCCGCCGAAAGTCAAGTCCGGCCGCCGAACATGCATGCGTTTTGGAGGCACGTTAGGCCCCCGAAAGCATGAGTTGGGGAAGTCCAGGTTCGGCCGCCGAAAGTCAAGTTCGGCCGCCGAACATTGCATGGATGCGGAGGCACATTCGGCCCCCGAACGTGGCCTGGCCAACCACCTATAAAAGGGGCACTTAGCCGAAATGGGCGAGTTTTCTCCCATTTTCGGCCACAGCAAGCTTCCGACCTTCCCTTTGCAACTCTTGTGTTCTTCTTCCAAATCTCTTCCATTTTTCTTGAGTTTTAAACTCACATTGCAAGTTTTGAGCATTTAAACCAAGTTTTGGAGCTTTGGGAACTCAGGAGCTCATTTTTGTGGATCTCCAAGTTTAGGTCGTCTCCCTCTCGACCTTCAAGAGGTAAGAGCCGATCTTAAGCTCCTTATGTGTTTTAAGTAAGTTTTATGCAAGATCTATGGGTAGAAATGCATGTTAGGTTATATGTTGAGTTATGGGTTAATCTTGATGTTTTGAACAATGTGTGTTGATTGGGTGTATTTGAAGTGTTGTAGTTGGGGTATATGACTGTTTGAGACCCCTAGGAACTTGTATGCATGTTTTGGTTGAGGTTTATGCTTGATTTGAAGTTTTGGGAGGCAAGAGGTTCATTTGAACCAAGTTTCTGCCCTTCTGGCAGAAACCAGGTTCGGCCGCCGAATGGAGTTTCGGTCGCCGAACCCCCTTTGTGGAGGCAGCATTCGGCTGCCGAAGTTGCCCCCGAAAAGAGACTTTCGTCTCTGTCTGGGACTTTCGGCCGCCGAAGGTGCCGCCGAAAGTGCCTGACTTTCGGATCTGTCCAGGACTTTCGGCCGCCGAAGGTGCCGCCGAAAGTGCCCTGTTCAGCCATTTCATGCATATCTCTATGTGATATTTTCAGGTTGTTTTAGGGGGTTTTTGGGGAATATTTTAGAGTTATGTTCTAGTATGTTTGGTCCCTCATTTGAGTCCACCTGTGTAGGTTCGGACCCGAGGAACCGAGGACCCCAGCAGTGAGTTCAGCTGCTTCGGTGTTGTCAGAGTCAGCCAGAGGTGAGTGGAACTAAAACTTAATCTTTTAAATTAAATGCTTTATCATGTTTCATGCATCATGATTATGCAATAGGATGATTGCATTAGTTTTCACGAATATGCCGCATTGCATAAATTATTGTTATTGTGGGTGAATGTCGGATGACCCAGTTAGTCCATGATAGGAAGACCAGGCCCCATGCTACAGGCCTGGCACAGAGTAAAGAAAGACCAGGCCCCATTCTACAGGCCTGGCACAGAGTAAGGAAAGACCAGGATCCCATCCTATGGTCTAGCACGGTTATGGGACTTGAAGACCAGGAGCCCAGAGGAGGCCCTGGGAAAAATGGTAAGTAATATATGTTCCGACAGGAAAGACCAGGACCCCATTCTACAGGCCTGGCACAGAGTTAACTTGGACTAATTGGTGACGAGTTCACCCAACCCCTATGTGAATTGTTTGTGTTATGATGCATTTCATAGAGCATAGTGTTAACGTGTTTTAATAGCTCTACTCACTGGGCTTTTAGCTCACCCCTCTCCCTTTACCCCCAGGCTTGCAGGTACAGTATAGTGCGGGAGTCCGGATAGAGTAAAGAAGTCATGCTTATGTAATAGCTAGTAATGGACATGATCAAATTGTAATGTAAAAGTACAGTATAGTTATGTAATGAAGTTTATGGATGTTAGTGTGTGCTTGACCATAGATTGTTGTATCCCTTTTATACATGATCATAGAGATTTTGATGATGTTTATGTAAACCAACTCAACTGATGTATGTCACCCATTTGGGGACACAGATGAGATCCCACAGAGGGATCAAAGTTATGTTTATGTTTATGCACAGGTTGAGTTTGGTTGATGAGTATGGAAAGAAAAGTTTTAATTTTTATGTATGTTGTTGATCATGTATGGGATTATACAGGTTCACAGGTTTTATGTCAGGCTTGCTACGGGTCCCGGCGGCCTTAAGTCGACCCGGATCCTAGCGCCGGTAGCGGTCCGATTTTCGGGTCGTTACAATGAGTTTCGCCTCTGTCTGGGAGTTTCGGCCGCCGAAGGTGCCGCCGAACCTGCCTGACTTTCAGCTCTGGAGGGACTTTCGGCCGCCGAACCTGCCGCCGAAAGTGCCCTGTCCAGCCTTCCTTTGCATGTTTTTGCATGGATGTTTTGAGATGTTTTAGGGGGTTTTTGGGGGATGTTTTTAGAGTTATGTTCTAGTTGTTTGGTCCCTCATTTGAGTCCACCTGTGTAGGTTCGGACCCGAGGAACCGAGGACCCCAGCAGTGAGTCAGCTGCTTCAGTCAGTGTCAGAGCTAGCCAGAGGTGAGTGGAATAACTCTTATGCTTTTAAATAAATAAATCAGTTTTGAGCATGTTCACGCATCACGGATGCCATGTGATATTTTAGGTTGTTTGCATTAGAAATCACGAATATGTTGCATTGCATAATATGTTGTTGATGTGGATGAATGTTGAATGATCCGTTAGCCCTCATATGTTATGACATGATGATATGATATGGAAGTCCAGATGTGGCCTGCACTACGCCCCTGGCACTATGTAAGAGAAAGACCGGACGTGGCCTGCACTACGCCCCCGGCACTATGGAATATGTATGTTATGTTATGTTATGTATAAGAGAAAGACCAGGTGTGGCCTGCACTATGCCCCTGGCATGATTGGAATATGTAGAGGGCTAAATGGTGACAAGTTCATCCTTGATATGATTAGTTGTGATGTGATGCATTCCATGATAGCATGTGTTTTAAATGCTTTATGATTCTGCTCAATGGGCTCTAGTAGCTCACCCCTCTCCCAAATTCCCCAGGTTTGCAGGTACGGGTTAGACAGAGAAGTCAAGAAGAGTAATGAAGTTATATGTATGTAATAGCTAGAATGTGGACATGACGGATTGTATAATGATGTATAGATATGTAATGTAATGATATTAAGGTTAGAAGTGTGCTTGACCATAGTATAATGTAATCCCTTTTTTTTTTGAAACATGATCTTAATGTTATTGATGTCCATGTTTAGCCAACTCAACACTTGTTATGCCACCCATTGGGGCATTGATGAGATCCCACAGAGGGGTCAAGTTTATGATTGTGTATAAGTTCAGTGCACGCACAGGTTGAGTTTGGTGTATGTTAGAATGTATGAAAGAAAATTTTTAAATTTTTTATGTATGATTGTTGATCATGTATGGGATTAAACAGGTTTACAGGTTACATGTCAGGCTTGCTACGGGTCCCGGCGGCCTTAAGCCGATCTGGATCCTAGCGCCGGTAGCGGTCCGATTTTCGGGTCGTTACACCTCCCAAACTTCCAAACATGCATCCAACCCTCTCAAATCATGCATACACACATACATCAACACATAGGGGTCTCAAACTAACCTAAACCCCAACAACAACACAAAACAAGTAACTCAGCAACCTACATTGACCAAAACTCACATAAAAACCTAACAATGTTCAACTAACCTAAACATGCACTTGTACCCCATTAACTCTCTTAAAACTTGTTTAAAACATAGAATGAGCTCAAGATCGACTCTTACCTCTTGAAGATCGAGAGAGAGTGTGACCTAACTTGGAGATTTGGGGAGGATGGGTTCCTGAGGTCTCCAAGCTTCACAACTTCGATCTAAGCTCGAAATCTTCAAAAACCAAGTGAAAACTCATAAGAAAATCATGAAAATTCGAAGGAAGGAGCTCAAAATCGATGAGGGACGGCGGAGAACTCACCTTGGCCGAAAATGGGGAGAAAAGCTCACCCGTTCGGACATGGGGACCCCTTTAAAGGTGGCTGGCCAGGCCACTTTTCGGGGCCTAACGTGCCTCCGCATGCATGTCATGTTCGGCGGTCGAACCTGGACTTCCCTCTCTCATGCCTTCGGAGGCCTAACACACTCCCGAAATGCATGCATGTTCGGCAGTCGAACTTGAGGTTCAGCAGCCGAACCTGGGTCTTCCTCCAAGGTTATTTTCATACAAAACTCATTTCCTTTCTTGCTTAAAACCATAAAATACATTAAAACATCTTATGAAAACATGGTTTTACCCTTCTAGAGGTTTCTGACATCCCAGATTCCACCGGACGGTAGGAATTCTGATACCGGAGTCTAGCCGGGTATTACAAATGCTCTCGGTAGGTCAACCTGACTTATAACCATCTTGAGGTCTGGCATTAAATGCCATACAAATTCTTCGGGAATAACTCCTGGTTGATCGGCCTGATGTATTCCCATCTTAAGGTCTATCATGAATTGTTTTAGAAACACCTTGTGTAGCAAAGCCAACACTTGGTCTTCTAGCCTAATGGGCTTTCAACTTATAGCTTTGTTTTAGTGGAACTAACACTCAGTCTTCTGGCCTGGCGTATACCCGCTTTAAGGCCAGACATGAAATTTCATAGAAACTCCTCGAGAATAACACTCAGTAGGTCGGCCTGGCTTATAAAGCATGACATTAAATTCCTTAGAAACTCTTTAGGATTAACTTTCGGTAAGTCGGCCTAGCGTATACCCACCTTAAGACCTGGCATGATCTGCCTTACAAACTTCTCGAAAATAACACTCGGTAGGTCGACCTAGCTTATATCCACCTTCAGACCTGGCATGAATTACAAACTTCTCAGAAATAACACTTGGTAGGTCGGCCTGGCTTATACCCGCCATCAAGCATAGCATTAAATGCCTTACAAACTTCGCAGGACTAACACCCGATAAGTCGACCTGGCTTACACCCACCTTCAGGCATGACACTAAATGCCTTGTCGTGTGGGACCCATGCCCGGATGGCTTTGTGACATTTTATGAATTTATTTTCTCGAACCAATGTAGGACCTATGCGCGGATTATCTACAGGACCCACACTCGGATGTCCTTGTGGCCTTTTATGAATATATTTCCACGGATCAATACTGAGATTATAATGCGGGACCTATGTCTGGATTATATGCGGGACCCATTTTCGGATGGTCTTGTGGTCTTTTATGAATTTATTTTCTGCGGACCAATACTGGGGTTATAATGTGGGACCCATGCCCGGATTAACTATAGGACCGATTCTTGAATGCCTTTTGTGGTCTTTTATGAATTTGTTTCTACGGACCAACGCCGGAATTATAATACAAGACCCATGCCTGGATTATCTATGGGACCTATATCCAGATGGCCTTGTGGCCTTTTTATAAATTTGTTTTCACAGACCAACGTTGGGATTATAATGTGAGACTCATGCCTGGATTATCTGCGGGACCCATGCCCATATGGCCTTATGGCCTTTTATGAATTTTTTTCTACAGACTAACCTCGGATTTTACCTTAGTGATTGCCTTGTAGCCTGGCATGAGATGCATTGTTATACAAGACCTATGCTCGGATGGCTATGTGGCCGTTTTATGAATGTATTTCCGTGAACCAACGCCCAAAATTTGGCCTGGCAATTGCCTTATGGCCTATGTTCTTGTCTCCATGCTTTCATCCAACGATTCTGATTTTCCTATAAAAAAAGTTTGAAGAATGCATCCTGGTTTTATAACATTACCATAGATAATAAATATTTCTCTAAGGATAAAATAAAAGACTCAGTCGTCTGACTTGACCATTCTCAAGACTTAGAATTTGATTTTGTAGCTAGAAATATGTGATATTCTTTTTATTGTTACCCCTATTAACGCTTGGTATTCCTGCAAATACATGAGTAATCCCCACAGGTTCACTGGGTAGTTTCAAAAATTTTTACCTCGAGCTCAGGTCTTCTATCTCTTCTACTCTTTTTGATGAACTTTTGAAGGGTGGTGTTTCTTACTAATCTCTCGATCTCATCTTTTAGATGTCGGCACTCCTCCATTGTATGTCCATGGTCTTAATAAAAATAGCAGTACTTGGTTCTGTCTCTTTGGGTTGAGCTCGAGAGGCCACCTGATCTTCTTATTATTTTTTCTAATCCATATTAGAATATGCGTTCGTGAGTTGTTCAATGGGGTATATTCCTTATAATTACCTCTGCTATTCTTTCCTTGGGAGAGCGGGTATTTTATGTGATTTCTCTCATATCCTTGCTTCTTTGGCTTTTGGCCTTGCTTCTGACCCATCTTTTTGTTCTCTTCCCATCCTTTCTGGCACTTTTGGTAGCCCATACTAGCCTCCAGCCCGCATCCTTGGGAATATCATCTGATAGCTCCTCTTCCTCGAACTTGTACTTCCCTTTAGACTGAGTCTGGATTGTCTCAATCTGAGTCCTTGAGGTCTCTACGAAAACTTCCTCCTTCTCCCTAGAAGCCATGAGTGATGCCTCTTCCCGAACTTTGTATTGCTCAAAAATAACCTACAACCTTCTGACGTACTGGAGTATTTGCTCAATATTCAGATTATTAAAATCTACCTCAATGACAATATGGGTGTATTTTGTCCATGACTCGTGGTTGTCGAAGCCGGTCAAAAATAACCTTTCCGGTTATCAACAATATTACTACTGTAGATAGTGGCAAAGGATCGTATCCACAGAGAATTGAAAACTTCTCTATTTTTCTCAACAAGACCAAGAGAATTGACCGAATGAGAAACTGAAAGCAAGTAACTGAAAGCAGAATAAAAATTAAATGCAGTAAAAGTAAAATGGGGGGTTTTGAGATTGATTTGATTGAGCAACTACTGAAAGCAATTAAATAAGCGAATAATAAAATAAAAGGGAAATCAATAATGAGAAAGGTTTAGTTGAAGAGTTGGATCCATTTCAGTTGTTTGGATTGATCATTGAAACTTATGTTCTTTTGATTGATTCAATAGATTAGTTATGGAGATGGAAAACGCTTCTCACCACCATGTCTCTCCTTATGATTAAACCAATTAGGGAACGTCATTTAATTAATTACTAGTTAACAAATTGCCAAGGAACGTCCTTGAGCCTTAGGCATCAAAATAATTGTTAATTGCATGAAGAGATAGAGAGATCCAATCCTAGCTACTCAAACGCATGAGATGTTGCTAGATCATACAATTTCCTTAGTTTTTACACCAAGTGTTCTTATGTTTGAACAATCCAAGCAATTACGGACTTAAAATTATCCAAACTAACAATATATTACCTTGCAATCAAGAATCAAGTGGCCAATTTGATCAAAACAACAAAGCAATAATAGATTCAAGCATGAAATTGTATGAATATTGAAAAAACCAAAGACAAACAATTTATGTTCAAATCTCACAATCCATTAAAACAACTTTAGTTTCAACCAATCTTCAACTAGAATAAAAAGTTTCAGCCACTCATGGCTGAATCAAAACCAAAAAGTAAAAGAAAAGAAGAAAGGTAGAAGAAGAAGGAGAGGTGGAGGTGTCGGCCTTGGAGAGATGAGGCGTGAAGATGATCAAGAGTTGCTCTCAGCTGGTTAAGTGCTTCTTAAATAGGATTAGAGGCTGACCTTGCTTGTAATACCCGGCTCGTTCAGGCATCGGAATTCCTACCGTCCGGTGGAATCTCGGATGTCGGATTCGTTTTGAGGGGTAGTGCAAGGGTAAACTGACGTTTTCTACAAGGTTTTCTAAAGGTTTTCTAACATGGTTTTAAGTGTTTTATGGTTTTGAAAGGAAAGGAAATGAGGTTTGAAGAGAAAAGACTAAGGAGGCAAAATGCAGGTTCGGCCGCCGAAGGTAATGTTCGGCCGTCGAAAGTGCTATAGGTTCGGCTTCCGAAACTTCACATTAGGCCGCCGAATGTTGCATGGTTTTGCATGCAGTTTCGGCAGCCGAAGGAAAGGCGGTTGGCCACCTATTTAAGCCCCTTTGACCGGCCATGGAGGGTGTTGGAAGCTCTCTTGGTAGTCAAAGGTGAGGTTATGCTCTCCTTGGGAGGTTTTCATGGTGTTTTCCTCAAATCTTGTAAGGTTTTCATGAGTTTTTACTTGGGTTTGAAGGTTTTGACTCAAAAGAGGAAGTTGTGGAGCTTGCAGCTTGAGGAGCTTGGTTTCTCCATGTTTTGAAGCTAGGATCACACCAGCCAAGAGGTAAGTGTTGATCCTTATGTTTTATAGTGTTTTAAGCAAGTTTTATGGAGGGAAAGGGAAGAGTTGCATGGTGAGGTGTACAAGGAGGTTTTTGAGGGTTTTTATGCATGAGGATGTTTATGTGTTATGGGTGTTGTTTGTTGGGGTTTTTAGGTAGTTTTGGACCCCTTTGTGCATATATTGGAGTATATGCTTGCTATGTGTGTTGGGATGCATGTTGAGTGAGGTTTGAGGGAATTTGTGCATGAGGTGAGCTAGGTTCTGCCTAACTGGAGAACCCAGCTTCGGCCGCCGAAGGAGGGTTCGGCCGCCGAACGTGTTGAGGAGGTGGTTTCGGCTGCCTCAACCTGCCCCCGAAGGATTGGACTTTCGTCTCTGGAGGGGAGGTTCGGCCGCCGAAGGTGCCGCCGAAGGTTGAGACTTTCGTCTCTGAAGTGTGTTTTGGCCCCCGAACCTTGCCCCCGAAGGCTTCGGCCGCCGAAAGAGGAGCTTCGGCCGCCGAAAGTAGGCGAGTTTCGTCTCTGGAGAGGACATTCGGCCGCCGAACCTGCCGCCGAACGTGTCCTGCCCAGCCTTCTTTTGCATGCTTTGCATGATTGTTCTAGGGTCTTTTAGGGGGTTTTGGGGAGCTGTGTAGGAGATGTGTTAGAGTTATGTTAGCCTTGTTTGGCACCTCATGTGAGTCCACCTGTGTAGGATCGGACCTGAGACGAGGTGGTTAGCGCCAGGGTGAGAGTTGGCCCAGAGTTAGTCACAGCTTGGCTTCAGGTGAGTAGACCTAACTATGCATGTTTTCAAGTACTTTAGTGATTACAGAGCATGACAGTATGAGCATGAGACACGCATCATGGATGCCATGTGATACTAGGTTGTATTGCATTAGAGATCACGAATATGTTGCATTGCATTGTTATTGTTGATGGGATGGACCAAGGCGATCTCAGTAGCCCGCTACCTGTTATGTCTAGATAAGACCTTTGGGAGCTCCGTAGTTAGGGGCCGGGCTCTAGTACATGTAGTGACCTGGGAGTCCGTAGGGACTGGGCACCGACAGAGGGAGTTCTGGGATCATGTCTAATCCGAGATGTGAAATGTTTGTGCTGTGACACATGCCATGAAAGCATATAATGAATGAACTGTTTTATGGTTTCTACTCACTGGGCTCTTGTAGCTCACCCCATTCCCTTAATCCCAGTTTTGCAGGGCCAGAGTTCAGCAGAGTGAGTTATGAGACACGCAGAGTGAGCATGGGTTGCCGTGTTTGGCTGTAATAGCATAGCTAGGTTGTGATAGAGTGGCATGTATAGGTATGATAGAAGCTTGATGTATCTGTTTATGATGTAAAGATTAAGGATGATATGATATGTTATGTATGTTTGTATAGTATAGTTGTGGACATGATGTATGGACATG
Organism: Manihot esculenta; assembly: GCF_001659605.2. Classification (NCBI taxonomy): domain Eukaryota; kingdom Viridiplantae; phylum Streptophyta; class Magnoliopsida; order Malpighiales; family Euphorbiaceae; genus Manihot; species Manihot esculenta. Next base: position 13,652,786 of record NC_035168.2, read on the forward strand.
ATGTGTATACAGGTTATGCATGGAAAGAGCTTGTGGTAAAGAGATAGAGTATAATGAGATAATGTCTAGAGTTGTGCTTTGCCCAGTGTGTGCTGAATCCCTAGTGTATGCATGTGTCCTGTTTTCCGTTTCTTGATGAGAAATGTGTCAAGCTAGGCTTAACATATGATGTGTTTCGAAAACTCCAGTGATTAGGGAAGAAAGGGTATAAAATCCCTTGACCCATCTGAGAGGGAAGAAAGGGTAAATCCCTTGACCCAAAACAGACATCAAGACTAACCTGTGATATGCTGACCCTGAGAGAGTGGGTTCTATGTTTTCAGACATAGTGCATAGAGGTTGAGTGTGGTAGTAGATCACTGGTGTCGGCCTTGAAGGCTGTGATTTTAAGGTTAAGCCTGGTAGTTTTACAGAAAAGGTTTTCAAAGCTAGTGTTTAGTTGGCTCATGTATGGGATTGAGCAGGTACCCAGAGTTCAGTAGCAGGCTTGCTACGGGTCTAGGCGGCCTTAAGCCGATCTGGATCCTAGCGCCGAGCAGTTTGGAGCCATTACAGAGGGGTATCGATTTCCGGGCTGTTACAGATGGTATCAGAGCATAGGGCCTCTTGCGTACGGTGTTGAGTACGGTGTCATGAGCAAAGATGCTAAGGGATTAGAGGTATCTCACATCGGAAAGAGGTTTTTGTCTTTAGGAGGGCAAGCACAATAAGAAAGATCGAGAGAAAGATCATGTCCACTAGGATAGGCTGAGGAGTCATGTCTTGCTTGATGATGTGTAATGCCATGTTTGATGCATGTGCATTTCTGTTGGTATGATGGATGTTGACTGATCCCTTAGTCCTCGATATGCTATGTGATGATATAAGATGAGTTGAGAGACCAGGTACGGCTTTTGGCACAGTTGGTCATGGCATGTTATGCTAGATTGAGGGCTTTTGGTGACAGGATCATCCATGATATCTATGTGTTTTAGAGTTCATGTGTTTGCTACATGGACCCTATGTTAGGCTGTTTTTCATGTGTTTTGTGTTTTGTTCACATGATGTGAAGCTGATGTGTGCCTGTGTGCCTGTTGTGTTTCAGAAGAGTGATGATGCAAGGTGCGAGTCAGTTTGTGGAGTCAGATCCATCTGAGTGGGAAGGTACGGACACTTTTTCCCCCGTTCTGCCAAGAGTGTCCGAAGACAGCATGCGAGAAGAGAGGATGGATGTGCAAAGGAGGGATGTAGGTGTGCAAGTGAATATGGATGAAGAAAGGATGGGCAACTCGGAAGCTGATGCGCAGACGAAGGATTCCAAGATCTCAAGTTCAGGAGAAGTTGACCACTCCATTCTGAGCACAGCTGCGAAAAGAGAGAAAAAGAGGGTTAGAGGCCTTAAGGGGTCAAAGAAGCGAGAGTTCTGGAATAGGAAAAAGGCTCGTCTGGAGTCTGGTGTTGGTTCAAGGTCTGGTAGAGGGAGAGTAAAATGTGTGAGCTGTGGAAGGCCGCATAAGGGAGTGTGTCTTGCACGGACAACGGCATGTTTCAAGTGTGGACAAGAAGGGCACTTTGCGCGTGACTGTTCTACTTCGCCCAGGGTGGTACAAGCCCAGCGGTTAGCTACCAGGAATGTAGGTCAGGCCAGTCACCAAGGAGGAGGAGCAGACACAGCGAACACAGTGATGCCAGGTATGCTCACTTGTTCCTATTCTGTTGTTTTGTGAGCTCTAGTGTTTGTTCGTTAGTTGCTCTAGGAGCTTTGAGTAGTTGAGTTGATAGCTTCTCGGCTTAGCGTGTCCTCTTTGGGTTAGGTAGACCCGGGTAGGATTCATCTCTGGCAAAGGTTCAGTCCAGTGTCCTTGCGAGTAGATGCCAGCCACTCGACTTGACGGTCCGAGACTTGAGTGTTTGGATGTCATTCGGGGATGGCTTGGTTTTCTCTTTATGATGCTGGGGTTACCTGCGTCTGCAGCGCATGGTAGTTAGGAGCGGAGTTCAGGATGGATCTGAGGTAGGTGTCAGAGGGGACCCAGTAGAATGCCTAGAAGTTCGCTGTCAGCTGTCAGGCTCGTAGGGTGTTTAGGAGGGGTTGTTAGAGTGAGTTCTTATTCAGGTTTCAGCGGTTAGCAGGCAGGTCTGGGAACCAGCCTTAATATCGTAGTGTGAGTGTCAGGATTACCATCAGGCAGGGAGGTAGAGTTGGTATCGACGTGGTACGCAGGACCAGTACCATTTCTATCTTTCCTCACAAGATGGCACCTGCAGAGTTGTGAGTGTGCGTAAGGGCGCGTAGGAGTAGTGGCGTGCGAAAGAGACAAGGATGAATGGTCCAGTGTGATGTGTCCGTGAGTCTAGGAGAGTACAGAGGCAGAAGAAAGCAACGACAAGTAAGAGCAGAGAAGGAGGAAAAAGAGAAGGATCAGAGTAGCGCAGCAGAAGCCTGTTGCGAGGTTAAGACGACGCCAGTGTCGTATAGATGAAGAAAGAAGGGCAAGGATCAGAGTGCGCAGTAAGTTTCGTTTGCTTGTTTGCTTGTTTTGTTTGTTGTGTTAACATTCGGGGACGAATGTTTTTATAAGGGGGGTAGATTGTAATACCCGGCTCGTTCAGGCATCGGAATTCCTACCGTCCGGTGGAATCTCGGATGTCGGATTCGTTTTGAGGGGTAGTGCAAGGGTAAACTGACGTTTTCTACAAGGTTTTCTAAAGGTTTTCTAACATGGTTTTAAATGTTTTATGGTTTTGAAAGGAAAGGAAATGAGGTTTGAAGAGAAAAGACTAAGGAGGCAAAATGCAGGTTCGGCCGCCGAAAGTGCTATAGGTTCGGCTTCCGAAACTTCACGTTAGGCCGCCGAATGTTGCATGGTTTTGCATGCAGTTTCGGCAGCCGAAGGAAAGGCGGTTGGCCACCTATTTAAGCCCCTTTGACCGGCCATGGAGGGTGTTGGAAGCTCTCTTGGTAGTCAAAGGTGAGGTTATGCTCTCCTTGGGAGGTTTTCATGGTGTTTTCCTCAAATCTTGTAAGGTTTTCATGAGTTTTTACTTGGGTTTGAAGGTTTTGACTCAAAAGAGGAAGTTGTGGAGCTTGCAGCTTGAGGAGCTTGGTTTCTCCATGTTTTGAAGCTAGGATCACACCAGCCAAGAGGTAAGTGTTGATCCTTATGTTTTATAGTGTTTTAAGCAAGTTTTATGGAGGGAAAGGGAAGAGTTGCATGGTGAGGTGTACAAGGAGGTTTTTGAGGGTTTTTATGCATGAGGATGTTTATGTGTTATGGGTGTTGTTTGTTGGGGTTTTTAGGTAGTTTTGGACCCCTTTGTGCATATATTGGAGTATATGCTTGCTATGTGTGTTGGGATGCATGTTGAGTGAGGTTTGGGGGAATTTGTGCATGAGGTGAGCTAGGTTCTGCCTAACTGGAGAACCCAGCTTCGGCCGCCGAAGGAGGGTTCGGCCGCCGAACGTGTTGAGGAGGTGGTTTCGGCTGCCTCAACCTGCCCCCGAAGGATTGGACTTTCGTCTCTGGAGGGGAGGTTCGGCCGCCGAAGGTGCCGCCGAAGGTTGAGACTTTCGTTTCTGAAGTGTGTTTTGGCCCCCGAACCTTGCCCCCGAAGGCTTCGGCCGCCGAAAGAGGAGCTTCGGCCGCCGAAAGTAGGCGAGTTTCGTCTCTGGAGAGGACATTCGGCCGCCGAACCTGCCGCCGAACGTGTCCTGCCCAGCCATCTTTTGCATGCTTTGCATGATTGTTCTAGGGTCTTTTAGGGGGTTTTGGGGAGCTGTGTAGGAGATGTGTTAGAGTTATGTTAGCCTTGTTTGGCACCTCATGTGAGTCCACCTGTGTAGGATCGGACCTGAGACGAGGTGGTTAGCGCCAGGGTGAGAGTTGGCCCAGAGTTAGTCACAGCTTGGCTTCAGGTGAGTAGACCTAACTATGCATGTTTTCAAGTACGTTAGTGATTACAGAGCATGACAGTATGAGCATGAGACACGCATCATGGATGCCATGTGATACTAGGTTGTATTGCATTAGAGATCACGAATATGTTGCATTGCATTGTTATTGTTGATGGGATGGACCAAGGCGATCTCAGTAGCCCGCTACCTGTTATGTCTAGATAAGACCTTTGGGAGCTCCGTAGTTAGGGGCCGGGCTCTAGTACATGTAGTGACCTGGGAGTCCGTAGGGACTGGGCACCGACAGAGGGAGTTCTGGGATCATGTCTAATCCGAGATGTGAAATGTTTGTGCTGTGACACATGCCATGAAAGCATATAATGAATGAACTGTTTTATGGTTTCTACTCACTGGGCTCTTGTAGCTCACCCCATTCCCTTAATCCCAGTTTTGCAGGGCCAGAGTTCAGCAGAGTGAGTTATGAGACACGCAGAGTGAGCATGGGTTGCCGTGTTTGGCTGTAATAGCATAGCTAGGTTGTGATAGAGTGGCATGTATAGGTATGATAGAAGCTTGATGTATCTGTTTATGATGTAAAGATTAAGGATGATATGATATGTTATGTATGTTTGTATAGTATAGTTGTGGACATGATGTATGGACATGATGTGTATACAGGTTATGCATGGAAAGAGCTTGTGGTAAAGAGATAGAGTATAATGAGATAATGTCTAGAGTTGTGCTTTGCCCAGTGTGTGCTGAATCCCTAGTGTATGCATGTGTCCTGTTTTCCGTTTCTTGATGAGAAATGTGTCAAGCTAGGCTTAACATATGATGTGTTTCGAAAACTCCAGTGATCAGGGAAGAAAGGGTATAAAATCCCTTGACCCATCTGAGAGGGAAGAAAGGGTAAATCCCTTGACCCAAAACAGACATCAAGACTAACCTGTGATATGCTGACCCTGAGAGAGTGGGTTCTATGTTTTCAGACATAGTGCATAGAGGTTGAGTGTGGTAGTAGATCACTGGTGTCGGCCTTGAAGGCTGTGATTTTAAGGTTAAGCCTGGTAGTTTTACAGAAAAGGTTTTCAAAGCTAGTGTTTAGTTGGCTCATGTATGGGATTGAGCAGGTACCTAGAGTTCAGTAGCAGGCTTGCTACGGGTCTAGGCGGCCTTAAGCCGATCTGGATCCTAGCGCCGAGCAGTTTGGAGCCGTTACAGAGGGGTATCGGTTTCCGGGCTGTTACATTGCTGCCCTAGAGGTACTTGCTGCCCAAGTTGTGTCTGAAAAGGAAAGAATCGCGTTGCAAGCTCTTCAGAAGGAAGGAGGCGCGCGGCATGCTCTTCAGAAGGAAGGTGTGCACGCAGCAAGGATGTGCAGAAGGGAAAGATATGTTGTCCAGTCTTTCCTTTTTAGGTGGAGCCTTCGTTTGAATTTTGAATGATGAATGCAGAAGAAGCAAGTGCATCTCTTTTTGAGATCTTGCTGCCTAAATAGGAAGATCTGACTGCTGCAATGTGTGCACATCTTTGAACAAGGAAAGAAAGATCTGCAATTTGAATTTCAAATAATCTTCTGACTGAGCTTTCCTTATTTGCTTTTGCTTTTGCATTTTCCTTCTTTGAAAACTTTCTTTTCTGAAAACTTTCCTTATTTGAAAACTTTCCTTTTTTGGCACTTTTCATATTTGACACTTTTTGGCAGTTTTAAGAGCATTTTCTCCAAATTGTCTCTTTACACCTAATATCTGCAAAACATGATTAAAACCACAAAATTAGGCAGAAAAGATGTAAATAAACATCAAGAACATAATGATAAAATGGACTAAAATATGCTTTATCAAATACCCCCACACTAGCCTTTTGCTTGTCCTCAAGCAAATAAACACAGTCAAACAAGCTTTCTTTGCTACTTGATCCTTATTTCCACTTAAGCTCTTACTCTAAACACCTATTTTGAATCATTGCAGTGAAGAATATATGCATCAAGGTTACTCACCTTCTTTCCTTGTTTCCCTTTACTTACCATGGCTAAGATTTGTTTTCCTCAAGAGAGAGATTACACATGCACATGTTCTTGTTCAGTTAAAACTTTTTCTAGCTTTCAGAGTGACTTGCCCTTACCTTGAAGTACTTTATTCAGCCTTTTGCACATTAATCTTGCTTGAAAAAGTCACCAACCTTTTGACGTGAAGGTACATATTTGTGATACCCACCCCCAGTTACTCAGTTGGTCACCTATCCAAGTGGCTACTAGCTCTGTTCATAGTCTTTCAACAATTGGAACAGTTTTCAATTTGTGCTCATGAAGTCTTTGCCATTGCCGAATTTCTTTAATCAATGCATTAGGCAAATCAACACCAATTGCTAAAACAAGTCATGTTAAGTTCATTCACACATCTTTCAATTCATTCTCTCTAATGAGTGTCATCAATATATTTTTCACCATGGCAAACTCAAAGATTCAATTCAAAAGGCAATTCCCAAACATAAATACAACTCACTGCAATTGATTCAACATAAGTTTAAAGAGTCATCACATCAATGGGGTCATGGAAAGAAAGCTCATTCAACATAGTCTATGAGTTTGAGTAGAGCAAATAAAAAAGAAGAAGACTGTGGTTGTGTGTGTTATTGAAAGCAAAAACGAAAAATTGAAAAAAAAAATCACACTGAAAATGAAAACAAAAATTCAAACTGAAAATCAAAGCAAAAAAAAGAAAAAAGATTCAGAAATACGCACCCCCACACCTAAATCATGCATTGTCCTCAATGTATTGGAAAAATTAAAATGCAAAGGAAACTGAGTACTCCCCTGGGTGTGGTGTGCATGGTGCGATCCACTTGATCAAGGCTCAAGTAATTGGGGAAGGGAAAAGAGTCCCAACTGAATTGAGTAGAAAGTGTAGCACTCCTTTTGATTTGGTTATTACCCATCCTATTTTTTCCATGTACTCATGAAGTAACATGATTAGCTTCTCCTCCTTCAGATGAGGTGTGCCTCTAACCCTTATGTTTGTATTTTTGAGATGATTGGGCAACACTTTAAACTCCAATTCATGTTTCTCCATGGGTAGCTGCAATTTGGTACTAAATTCGGGCAAAATAAATTCTACCTTATCCGGAGGTTTGGGAAGGCATTGATCTGCATGGTCCTTTGGTTTAGGTGCTTGGAGCACCATTTGTTCCTTGTGAGCATGGGCTGTTTGCGTTGGATCAATGGCTGAATTGGTTTCAGTTGCCTCCTTCTGCGCACGATTGGTCTGCAGTAGAAGGCTGGAAGGAGTTTCATGCGATGGAAGCTGAAGAGGTGCGACTGGAAGTGTTGCAGGACTGTCCTGCGCAAGTCCTATCTGAAATGGGAGAATGGTGGGATTATCCTGCGATGGAAGCTGAAGAGATTCAGTTTGGATTTCCTCTATCTGTGCAAGGCTATTCTTCGAACTCATCTGAAGAGGTGCGATTGAGCTTTCTTCATTCTGTGCATAGCTGCAGTCCATCTGTTGGATGCAACAGTCAGTTTCTTTCAGTTCTGGCTCTTTTTGGCTCTCTTCCCTGCATAGACCATTGTTTAGTATATCATCTTGATTTATATAAAAGACATCTTTGCTCAAACAATCAATGATATCTAAACTCTCAACAGGTTCTATTTGATCAGTTTGTTTGGACAAATAATATTCTGGTTGTTTCTCTTCAGCAGCTTGTTCTTGTACTTGTGAACTCTCATCATCTGTCTTATCATCTTAAAACTCTTCCTCTCTTCTTAACATGTTTGCATTTAATGAGGTGGTCATTTGATCTATTTACTGTTGGAGGCTTTGCGCAGAAACTGCCAATATCTCTATCATCTTCTCAAGGTGCTGGTTGGATCTTGGAGGTACTGGTTGGGCTTGATATCCTCGATAATCTTGGTAGTCGTTAGCCCCTGCATAACAGAAGTCTGAATAGTCTCCCCAACCTGGATTGTATGTGTCATGGTAGGGATCTTGTCTTGGCTGTTCATAGAATCCTCCAAATGTATGTCTAGGCTGACTATTGAATCCTCCAAATGCATGCATTGGTTGGTCATACTCATAAAGTGTAGGACATTGATCAGTTGGGTGTCCCACATATGCACAGATCCTACATAGCCTTAGTGGCTGAAATTGTTGAGCTCGACCTAAGACAATACTTTTCACAACAGATATGAGTTCAGAAAATTGAGAATAGAGAAGATATGTACTTACCTCATCCATGAATCAGTTCCGCGATGGTGACTTGCTTTGGTGAGAGGATGGGTAATCTGAAGGGTGAAGAGAAGGTGAGATGTGCGATGGAGATGTTTCAGAAGAGTAATCTGCGGCTTGATGTTGCGATGGAGAGGCTTCAGAGATGGGATCTGCGATGGTGGTTATTCCTGCGCATGTTTGGGTTGTATGGTATCTCCACCGCTCTACCCTCATCCAGCTCGGGGATCTGTAGGGCCTCCGTATTGAAACGGGCAATGTACTCCCTCAGCGATTCATCTCTTCTCTGCCTGACCATCTCCAAGTAACTCGTCTTTCTGTCCACAGGCACTCCGGCAATGAACCGGCTGATGAAGATGGTGGCCAAATCTCCAAAACTTCTGATGCTTCCAGCCTCCAGGCTGTTAAACCACGCCCGTGCAGGCTCTGTGAGCGTCGTGGGGAATACCTTGCATATCAAGGCATCCAATAGAGTCTGCAGCTCCATGAAGGTCTTATAGTTGAGGACGTACTCTCTCGGGTTTCCCGTTCCGTCATAGGCCGGCATGGGTGGCATCATAAACTTCTTAGGGATGGTCTCCTGCTACACCCATTTTGAGAAGGGTGAAGAGGTAGGCAAGAGAGCTTGGTTGGGGTCCTTCGCCCCCAGCTCGGCCAAGAGCTGCTCTCTCATCCTCTGCAGCTTCTGATCTACACTTTCTTCCTCCTGTCTGGGTCTCTTCTCCAGATGGTATTCCTCCTCCCAAGCTTCACTTCCCGTCCTTCTAGTTGTCCCAGCAGAATAACTATCTGCCTCATCGTTCTCTATCAACTCTCTCACCCTCCTTCCATGAACTCTCGCCTCCGGTTCTTCTTCTCCCCCGGCCCTTCTCCTTTCTCCGGTTTCTCTGCTGTTTGTTTGGGGGTGGTTAAAGTAGGCTGGAGTTCATTGGTTCGAGGTTCTTCTACCACCGGCATCACATTTACTGGGGTGCTAAGGCCCCTCTGTTGCATTATCTGCCCCAGCCAGTGGGCAGTGTTTTGTAGTTGAAGAGCCATGGTTTGGAGGTCCTGGTTGGACAAGGTAGCTCCGGGTACATTCCCTGCCAAAATCGGCGAGGGGTTGAAGGAGATTAGTGGTTGGTTATTTGGAGTTGTGGGGCTAGAGAAAGAGAACTGTTGTCCTTCCTGAGCAAAGCTCAAGTCATTTGGGGTATTAACAAGGTTGTTCTCATTATGGTTGGCCATCGTGGATCTCAGTGGGTGTTGTAAGAGTGGAACTCCGGCGATGAAAAGATCTCCTTCATTCCCACAGACGGCGCCAATTGATGATCTAAGATCTAGAAAATAGGGTTTACAAATGGTTCTGTAAGCTAGGAAAAAACTTATCCTGAGAGGAGAGTGTTTCTCTCCTTTTATTCTTTTTCTTTGCCTGCCAGGGACGTGTCATGGCCTTACTTCCATTGGGCCACCTGTCTCTGTCATACTGATACGGACGTACGAGAGTATCAAGTCTCTATTCCATGTGTAACGGCCATTTAATTCTCTTCTGACACGCATGCAGATGGACCCACCAGGCGAATGGCTGGCCATCTTCCTTCTTCCGGGCTGGGCTAGAAGAGGCGATTAAAGCTGAGCTCAGAGGAGATCTGATTATTGGGCCGGAAAGGCTGGGCCGGCATGATTGAGAAATCTAGGTGGAGCCCGGTCTTAAGACTGAGCAGACTGGACCTTATTCATACGGGAGACTTGAGGGCCTCCAAGTAATGGGCTGTCGTCATGGCCTACCCCAGATCGGAGTTGAGAAATCCAGCGGTCATCAGTGTTAGTACTACTTTTAATTTAAATATTAATAATGGAAGCCCATTAAAAAAAATAAATATTAATAATAAAATATATTAATATTTTATGTTGTGAAATAAAATATATTTAAATATTAATATATTTAGAATTATGATATAAAACTATACTGTAATTAGATGTTTATGAAATCATTAGTGAATTATAAAGAGAAAACATAAATTAATTAATTTATTTATTTATTCTGTAATTAAATTAATTAATTAATTAATTTTTTTAATGAATTATAAATAATTCGGTGATTTTATACAAATAGGAGAATACTATTATAATTTTAGTTTACAATTTTATAGGAAAAATAAATAAATTAAATAATTAATTTATTTTATAATTAAATTAATTTAAAATTTTATTTCTTTTTAATGAATTATAAACGACGTACGCGTTTAGTATTAATTAATTTTTTTAATGAATTATAAATAATTCGGTGATTTTATACAAATAGGAGAATACTATTATAATTTTAGTTTACAATTTTATAGGAAAAATAAATAAATTAAATAATTAATTTATTTTATAATTAAATTAATTTAAAATTTTATTTCTTTTTAATGAATTATAAACGACGTACGCGTTTAGTATCAGAATAATATCATAATTTTAAATATTTATTTATAAAATTTTTTTTACTGTCAACTTATATTACTTTCATATACTAAAAATGATAAAATATAATAATTACATATCAATAAATTTATAACTGCTATTATTTAATTATAATACTATTATAATAATATATTAAAAATAATACTTATAATTAATACTAATTAAATTAATAATTATTTTTAAATTTAAATATAATATTATTATATTAATATTAAAATAATAATATTTATTATAAAAATAATTAAAAAATATTTTTATTATTAAATAAATATATATGATATGACTGAATTATTTTTAAACATATAATTGTAATATAATATGAAGTTTATAAGACTAAAATTATATATTATTAGTAATTTTTTATTTAAATATTAATAATAAAATATATTAAATATTATATATTAAAAAATTATAAAAATATTTATTATATAAAAATATAATATAAATAATATTATTTAATTAATATATTATAAATATATTATAATAATATATTAATAATTAAAAAATAAAAAAACATATAAATTCAGTGGCGCAAGGCCACACAGCCGATATATTTAAAAAAAAAATCTGACACTTTTTTAATTCTGACGCATTTGTAAAACATGCTTATTCAGTATAGAGTTTGACGTAGGCAGCAGTCAACTCCCGATTCACAAATATTTTCTTCCTGACCTTAGACCTTTTTTTTTCATCCTAAATTGATAAAAAGCCTGATTTTCTTTCCGCTTACTAAAAAACGACACAGTTTCTGCACCTCCATTTCGATCCTCCATCAAACTCACGACACCCCCAATTTCCCTAATCTGACAGAAACCAGTTCCTCATCTGCTCTTCTTCTTCTTCCCAAAATCGGCCCATTCCCGGCCCCATTTTCTTCTCCCATTCGCGCCACTGAAGCCACCAGTAGGCGGTACCAGCGAACCCCATACCACCGACACCCGAGCTTCCACCCTCGACCTCTACCCATCACAACTAGAACCCAGATTACCATCTCTATCTTCCTTTCAGCCCTGAACCCCCACTATCCCTCTCCATTGTCCTTCACCTCCAAAAACCAGACCATCGCCTCACCTGTACCACTTTCCCTCTCCATCGTCCTTCATCTCCATAAACCAGACCTACGACATCACCTCTACGGCTCTACACCATCTGACGCATCTCCTTCATCATCGACACCCACCACCATCCCTTTGGAATCCATTCTCATTTTTCGCAGATCGATTCCAATGAACCCAGCCTTCCACGACCCCATGATAAGCAGCAACGACGCACCTAGAACCATTAATTGAAGCAGCGTCTACCTCTATTTTGTCGAGATAGAGCATCCATTTGCTTGTACGACCGGGGCAAAAACTCGTTCTCACCAGCAGCATCATCAGTTTTCAGGCTAAAGATTTAGGTATCCACGATTTTTGTTATTTAGTTGTTCTATTTTCAGTTTTGCTTTGATATTGAATTTAAAAAATTATTTCTTATTTTGGTGTTACAATTTCCTGTATCTAAGCGTGATGGTTGCAATCTTGTTCTCTTGTTGTTGGGGTCGTGAATCTCTGAAAGGGAAATGTTGGAGAGGTCGTTCCATAAGGTATTGAAGGATTTCAGTTTATCTGTTTGTGTGGTTTGATTTGCTGCATACGTTTAAAATAAATTTGTTGTGTTCGTGTTACTTTTTTTCTTACTTTATGATATTAACTCACTTAGGGTTGTCAATTATTTGTTGATTTGATGGTTGACCGCCGACCGACGGTCAGAATCCGTCCTATCCCTACAAGTGCGTTAGGACGGATCTGTCGCCATTGTGAGTCATTATTTTTTTTTAATTATTAATATATTATAATAATATTATTTATATTATATTTGTTATGATAATAAATTTTTTATAATATATTTTATTAATTTTAATATATTACTGTAATAATATTATGATTAAATAATATCGATTATAAATTTATTAATACGTAATTATTATATTTTATATATTTTATTATTTTTAATATAAAAAATATTATAAAAATTAAATATAAAAATATTTAAAATTATAATATTATCTTGTTAAACGGATATAATATTATTGAATTAAATAATTAATTAAAATAAATAAATATAAATATTTAAAATTAAAAGAATTAAATTTAATTTTATTAAATTGCTTTTGTACCACTATATATGTATAATAGTAGAATAATATTAATTTTACAATATTAAAATTATATAGTATCAATAATATTTTTAATTTTAATATTAATAATAAAATATATTAAATATTAATATATTAAATATTAATATATTAAATATATTAGTATTTAGCATTGTAAAATGACATTTTATTGCCATTAGATATTTATAAAATCATTAGATTGTTTATAATTTATAAAAAAGAATAGATTAATTAATTAATTAATTAATTAATATAAATGTTTAAAATTACAAGAATTAAATTTAACGGTTCTCATACCATCATATATAATCATAAAACAATATTAATTTTATAATACTAAAATTATAGTGTTGATAATATTTTTAATTTAAATATTAATAATAAAATATATTAAATACTAATATATAAAATATATTAATATTTAGAATTATAAAATAAAATTATACTGTGATTATTAGATGTTGTTGTTGTGTGAATTGTTTATAATTCGTCATGGAAAAAGATAAATAAATTAAATAATTAATTTATTATGCAATTAAATTAATTTATTTATCGCAAACCTATTCCAGAAAAGAACAAAGTTTAATTAAAAAACAATTCTTTGCATTTTGTAACCAAGTAGAAAAAACTATCACATTTTTCACATATTTAAAATATTTTCATAACAAGAAATTAAACGTATTAGAAAAGAAAATACATAAATGGCACAAAGTAAATAATGATGGAGGAGCTAGTGATTTAGCCCATGAATGTGAAAGACCACCATTAGATAGAGTATTTTTCAAAAAGAACCAAATAGCTCATGGAATGCAACCAATTGCAATTACTAACAATATCGAGGATAATAACATCAGGGAAATTCAGTTACAAAACAACTGGACTAATGTATCATTACATATAATAGGACAACAATTAGATCGAATGGAAGCGAAAATAGATAAAAACCACGAAGCCATTACAAATATCGAACATATAGAGACACCTCAAGCACCATCTCCTATAACTCCAAAACCAAACACTATATATTTATCTCAGCGATATAGTAATCCAAAACCATATGATATAGATCCAGCAGAAAAACCTATTAAAAAACCTTTCACAAAAATGATACCTCCATCACAAAATCCCATTGAAATAGTAACACTAAAGCCAAAGACAGAATTAAACGACATGTCAAAATACTTACAGAAAATTATAAGTGAACAAAGTACTGCTCAAAAACCCAGTGCGCCAGGAGGCATTAAAATAAAAGAACCTACACAAAGTAAAATACCAAGTGAAAGTACTAACAAAGATAAAAATAAAATAACAATTTTAACTGAATATAATGAAACCTCTTCCTCAGATAATGACACTATAAATAATCCCTTAGAAGTATCAGACTCTGACCAAGACAATGTTATTCCTTTAAATACTATAGGCAAAAGAAAATATGAAACTAGACCAGATGATTTAAACATATTAGATAGGAAACAAAAACAGTATAATGCAAAAAGTATTTATGAATGGAATATAGATGATCTATCAGAAATAGAAATAATACAAATAACCAAAGAAATGGTCATAGTAGGAAATATTTATAAACAAAGAGTCGGCATTACAGAAAAAGATGCCGCTGAAAATATAATACTAGGATTTACAGGAGAGTTAAGAACATGGTGGGACAAATTATTAAGTAATGAAATAAAAACAAATATATTAAATGCCAGAAGAATAGATAGCACTACTGGAGAACCCGTAATTGACCCAACAACAGGACAACCGCAAGCTTTTGTATTAGCTTACCTCGTCTATAATCTTATATCTCATTTTATAGGAGACTTAGATTTATATACAGAACGTAATAGTGAAATTTTACAAAATCTCAAGTGTAGAAAGTTAGAAAATTTTAGATGGTATAAAGACAATTTTCTAAAAAGAGTTTATGCATTAGCAGAACCAAATGCCTATCATTGGAAAGAAAAATTTTTAACAGGATTACCAAGACTATTTGCTACCAAAGTAAAAGAAACAATTGAACAAAAATTTGGTCAAATATCATATGATGATTTAACCTATGGAGATTTAATAACATGTGTCAATTTAACAGGAATAAGATTATGTAGAGATATAAAATTACAACAAAAATTAAAAATGGAAAATAGACAATCTCGGAAAGAATTAGGGAATTGGTGTGAACAATTTGGATTTGGAACCATACAGAAACAAAAACATAAAAGATATAAACCTTTTAAAAATAAAATTTATAAGCAATACAAGTACCCTAGGAAGCCATATAATAAATATAATAAGCAAATTACTAAAAAACATTTTACAAAGCGACCCTTTAAAAGAAATAATTATAAGAAAAACAATTTTAAAAGATCTAATGATAAATCCAATATCACTTGTTATTTATGTAATCAAAAAGGACATTATGCAAAAGAGTGTCCTGCAAGAAGAAAAATACATGAATTAGGCTTAGAATTAAAAATAGATAATATAGAACAATTACTAGAAAAAATTGACCAAAGTAAATTATCTTCCTCAGAATTAGATGATGAATATAATAGTGATACTTCAATAGACACAATAAGTAGTTCAGATAGTAACCATGATTGTCAAGGAGAACTTTGTAATTGCAACAATAAAATAAACGTTTTAACAGAATATCAACAAGTATTAGAACAAATAGAACAAGTACAAGATTCCAATATTAAACGAAAAATGTTTAAAAAATTAACAAAATTAATGAATGAAGAAATAAAACAAGAAAATGAACCACCAACTAAGTTTGAAGATATTGAACAATTATTTAAACAGAAAAAACCCATAAAGACAATTTCTTCTATGGATCTACAATCAGAAATAAAACAATTAAAAACAGAAGTGAGACAATTAAAATTACGATGTGATTATCTAGAACAAAACCAAAAATTAACACAACATGTAGAAAAGGAAAAAGGACAAACATCAGGGAAAGATAAAATAAACGAAGAACAAAAACCCTTAGTCATAACTTCCGACAGTGAAGGAGAAACAACATTAAAATTCAATGATATTACAAGAATAAAATATCAAAAATGGTATGTAAAAATAAATTTAACAATAAAAGATTTTACATTAGAAATCATAGCTATGTTAGACTCAGGTGCAGACATGAACTGCATAGATCAAGGAATCATACCAAGCAAATACTTTCATAAAACTAAACAAACTTTATCTGCAGCTAATTCAACTAAAGTCAAAATAAATTACAAAATACCTAGTGCACATATTTGTAACAATGGAATATGTTTCAAAACCAGTTTCATGTTAATTAAAAATCTCAATACACAAATTATTCTAGGAAATCCATTTTTACAAATGTTATACCCCTTTAAAGTCACACAATTAGGATTAGAAACCCATGTATTAAGACAAGATATTATATTTAAATTCTTAACACCCATTAATTATCATGATGTTAATTCAATCCAACAAGAAAACATAAGTAAAATTAATAATTTAGAAAACCAAATAAAATTTTCAAAGAAAGATTTACATTCTATTAGAATAGAAGAACATTTAGAAAATCCAAATATGAAACAGCAAATTAAAACACTTCAAGAACAATTTGAAAAAGACCTATGTTCCGAATTACCAACAACATTTTGGAATAGAAAACAACACATAGTAACTTTACCATATGAACCAGACTTTAAAGAACAAGATATACCCACGAAAGCAAGACCTATACAGATGAACTAAGAAATGTTAGAATTCTGCAAAAAAGAAATTCAAGATCTATTAGCAAAAAAGTTAATTAGACCAAGTAAATCACCATGGTCATGTGCAGCCTTTTATGTAAATAAAAATGCTGAAATAGAAAGAGGTGCACCACGATTAGTAATTAATTATAAACCATTAAACAAGGTTTTAAGATGGATTAGATACCCCATACCAAACAAACAAGATCTCTTAAATAGATTATATAAAGCAGAAATCTTTTCAAAATTTGATATGAAATCAGGTTTCTGGCAAGTACAAATAGATGAAACAGATAAATACAAGACAGCATTTACCGTACCATTTGGACAATATGAATGGAACATTATGCCATTTGGCTTAAAAAATGCACCAAGTGAATTCCAAAAGATCATGAATGACATTTTTACACCATATGATTTTATAATAACATATATTGATGATGTTTTAGTATTCAGTGAAAACCTTAACCAACATATGAAACATTTACATATCTTTTATAAAATCATAAAAAGAAATGGTTTAGTTTTATCCAAACCAAAAATGAAATTATTTCAAATAAAAATTCGATTTCTAGGTCATGAAATTTATCAAAATACTATAGTACCAATCCAGAGAAGTATAGAATTTGCTGACAAATTTCCAGACATAATTAAAGATAAAAATCAATTACGAAGATTTTTAGGATCTTTAAACTATATTGCTGACTTCTTACCTAACTTAAGAATATTATGTAAACCTTTATACAATCGATTGAAAAAGAATCCTAAACCATGGACAGAAGACCATACAAAAATAATACAAGAAATCAAAAAACATGTAAAAACATTACCATGTTTAAATATCTGTAATCCTAATATTCCCAAGATTGTAGAAACAGATGCATCTGACCAAGGTTTTGGTGGCATATTAAAACAAAAAATAAATAATAAAGATCATATTATAAGATATTATTCAGGTGTTTGGAATCCAACACAAGAAAAATATTCTACCATTAAAAAGGAAATTTTATCAATTGTTTTATGTGTTACAAAATTCCAAAGTGATTTATTAAATCAGAAATTTACTATTCGAGTCGATTGTAAAGCTGCTAAAGATGTTTTAACCAAAGATGTAAAAAATCTTGCAGCCAAACATATATTTGCTAGATGGCAAGCATTTTTGTCTATTTTTGAATTTGATATTGAACATATTAAAGGAACTGATAATTCCATAGCTGATTTTCTAACAAGAGAATTTTTGCAGGGAACACCATGAATAAAGGCAAGGATAAAACAGAAGAGGCACCCAAGATTTCATTAAGACAAAAGACCAATGAGACACAAAAAATAAATGTCAATTTATTTTCGGGACAAAGTCCACGACCAAATTTAAATTTATCATCTTCAGGACTAAGTCCTAGACAAAATGCATACATGCATAGGCCCATGTTTACTAGTAGTACAAGTATAATAAATAGGCCTCTTAGCCCAATGTCCAGTGCCCTTATTACAAGACCAAGTTCTCCCCAATCCAGCTCACAATTTACCTTGATAAATAAATTCTCTCCTTTACAACCTCAAAAATTAATTACCCCTTCGACCTTTAAACAAGTTGTTACTGGCCAAAGCTCAAGCCCAACATATTCACCAACACAATCACTGCAAATAACCCAACCTGATTATAGTTACAAAACCATTGAAGATGTTATTTTAACCATTGAACCAGAATATTGGTCACAAAATCCAAACCTTAATGTTTACCAACTTTGTGAGTCCATATTTCCAAAAACCCATTTTTATATCCCTGATAATTTTGCCAAAAACCAATCCTTTTATGAGACCATACTTGTTCAAACAAATTCTATTATTATGTATAATAATTTTGATCCTCATATTAAACATAAAATCAGATATTGTAAAGTAAGAATAATCAGAGTATTGACTATTTCTGATTGGGGACAAAAACCTCATAAAAGTAAAGATATCTCTTTACCTCATGGACAAGTAACCAAGTTTAATTATTATGATTATCAAACTGCTTGGGAACGCACGTTCCTAAAACAAAATGACCAATTATCAATTTCATTTTTCTTTTACATTTCTGATTATTTTTCTTACCCTATACCATATTGGTTCCACCAATGGTGGAATAAGTTCGGTCTTGACCTAACCATTATACCAGAACCAATTATATCAGCCCAAGACCAATTTTTTGAAAATTCGCAATTACCAGAAAATATCCTTCTATCTCCTAAATGGCTGATTTATTCTCACCTTTTCCACATTCCATGGATTTACATGGCAGAATACCAAATTAAAGACTATACCCTAAATAATTTCCAAATACCCAATTTAGTTCGCAAACATAAGATTAAATGGTGGCCTAAGACAGATCTAGCCAATTGCGGACCAAAAGCTGTTGATCATTTCCTTGATTCACAACCCCAATATGCCAAAAGATTAAGCCCAATCCAAATTACCAAACAGGAAACATTTTTCGCTAGAAAGCAACAAATAATGGCCCAAATGGCCAAATGTGTCTCCGAAGAGGAATATGACAAATTGCTCGAAGACATAAAAGAAACAAAAAGCTCTGTTTCCTCCCCAGTGGATTTATCCATCGACAATGATGATTTTTTCACGCAAGCAGAACCATAGAATCCATATGAATAGAGACAAAGACAATTAACAGACATCATGGCCCACAATGACTCAGCAAAGCATTCAGCACACAAAGACAAAGCACTGACGCAAGCAATGATGTCACCCAGACAAGTGGCAGACAAAGACAAAAGTATTGGGACCCACAGAGCACTCAACCGACAAAGATGGCAGATAAAGACAAAGACACTCATGCATACAGACGAAAGAAAATGGCAGACAAGGTTACTGTGACATGACTCAGCGTTCACATTACTGTGGATGACCGCTGAATTCCATTTGATAAAATTTGGAATCCGACGCCTATAAAAGCAGAAGTCCAGACCAGTTCAGGAACACACCAAAATTTCAAGCATAGAAATTTTCTCTCAAATGTATTCAGCTTTTAGCACAATTTATGTACCCATCTGTAAGGAGACTGAAGTTTACTACAACTCAGTCGTAGCAGTTTATTTTTAAATATTATTGTACAAAGTAAGTTGTATTTCATTTTCAAATTTTTAATACAAAGTACTTTATACAACTGTTACTCTATAAGACCGTGTTGACGGCACCCATTTCTTTCTCTCTCCGAATATCAATCTGAGTTAACTCTGGGACTCCAGGTTAACATTGCAGGAACCCAAACCTTAAAAGCAAACAATTGCATTCATTGGATAAGTATGCTCTGTGCTTGCAGTTCAAACTGATCTGGCACATCAGAAATTATGTTTATCATTTTATTTGATATTATTGAATTAGAACATGGTTATATTCTAAAATATTATATGTCAACCAGAACTGATTATGTTATTGCTTATTGTTTTTATGAATATATAATATAACCATGCGGTTTATTAAATCAGCATTGGAAAATTTAAGTCTTGTTGATTTAACAAATAAAAGAGAAGTAGAAACATTTAAAAGAAATCTAATTCAACAAGGAAGATTTATTAGTGATTATCATACGACCAATCATAATAAATATTGCGATTGTAGAGAAGTAGAACGAACGTTAGAATTATTTAATTCTATGCTTATGTATCTTGAAATATTATTAAGTAATAATAATTTTTAAACCAAACAATAATTACCATGTATGCATACGGTCTTGTAATACTATTCATATGTATTTATATGTACATACAAATTTATGTGTTTACCATTATATACTGGATAGCTTTATATTTACCTGTTATTTATAATTGAAATTTAACATAAATCATACTTTAAATTAAATTATTAAGAAAAAATTAAATTATTAAGAAAAGTGTTAAATTAAATCTTTAAATTAAATCATACCTGGGAGCGTAAAATGGTATTAAATAATTAATTTATTATGCAATTAAATTAATTTATTTATCTATTTTTTTTAATAAATTATAAATAATTTAGAGATTTTATACATGTTTAATTGTAAGATAATAACATAATTTTAAATATTTTTTTACAGTTTTTTTAATATTAATTTTTATAGTACTCTTATATATGAAAAATAATAAAACATAAGAAATATAATAATTACATATCAGTAAATTTATAACTTGTGCTATTTAATTATACTGTTACTATAATAATATATTAAAAATAGTATTTTTATAATGAATACTAATTAAATTAATAATTATTTTTAAAATTATAAAATGATATTATTATGTGATTAAATGTGTATTAAATTATTAATTATTTTTAAAATTATAAAATAATATTATTATATGATTAAACGTGTACTAAATTACTGGTACTATTTAATTACAGTATTATTATATTAATATGTTAAAATAATAGAATATATTATAAAAAATAATTAAAAAATTAAAAATTTTTATTATATATATCACTGAATTATTTTTATATATTTAATCGCAACATAATATTAATTTTATGACATTAAAATTATATAGAACTAATAATTTTTTATTTAAATATTAATAATAAATATATTAAATATTAATATATTAAAAATTATAAAAAATATTTATTATCATAAAAAAATAATATAAATAATATTATTATAATATATTAATAATTAAAAAAAAAATTAAACTTGATTTGGCGCCACTGTGAATAGCACTAAACTACAATTAAAATGTCTGCTGGCAATTCCAGTTGACATATTTTTAAAGAAAAAAATTCTGCTATTTTTTGAACAGCGTTCGGGGTATGATCTGTCCGGTCAAATCCTAAATTTATAAATATGTTTTCTTTATTCTCGAATTGATAATTTTTTTTTCTTCAATCCTAAATTGGTAAAAAATCCTTATATTTAGCAGCATAGTGAGATTTTAGATAACAGATTATTAAGTCTTGTTTGGTTCGAAAAAGTTACTTTGTGTGAATTTTTTGGAAAGTGAACTTCCAGCAAGTATCTTAACTAAATCAAGTAACTTTCTTCTCCTGCATCAAGGGAAGAAAGTCGCCTAACTTTGTAGGAAATCAAGAAAATGTTGACAACCAGACAAATACAATTTTAATTTTTTCTAGAAACTTAAAGTTTCTTAGTTAAATTATCCCAACCAACAAGACCTTAGTATTGAAGTTTTGTTGAGTCTGTTTTGACTATATGATGTGGATCTCAAGTCTTTCACCCCTTTATCTTGTGGTATTGATCTTGAGGTATTTTGGAGCTAGAATAATATGTGGAGTTATTATCTGTTCTAACTTAAGATGCTGTATTGCTGTTATGGATGTTGTTACTGAATATCCTATTATGGGTATTGTAGAACATGTGTTTGTAAGTATCTTTATATGTTTCTGTCAGACTTTGAATATGATACAGGCTTTAGGTTGCTAAGGAGAAACTGTTGTGAGTTTGTTCTTCAAGTTTTGGTAAAAAATAATAAGACATGGCTTTTATGTTTCAAAAGGAAATACCTTAGAGGCTATTTGGGACGAATACTGATAACAATAACTATAGATATCTAAGGTAGTTTGTTTGGTTTATGCTTATAATCTTTTTGATCCATTTAAAAATTTTAAAGAAATAAACTGATCCAATAGCCGTTTTCCTTTGAATTCTATTACTCTAACTGAATTAAGTTTAAAAGATAAATTTTTTGTTTAGATGGGGTTAATGGAGTTAATAGGCATTTTCTTTTAAATTCATATTTCTCCAATCTAATTTAATTCAATAAAATTAAATTTTTTCCTTAAAAAGAATTAAGAAGTTCAATAGACATTTTCTTTGAACCATCTCACTTCAATTTAATGAAAAGAAAATCATCACAGTGAAATTAAGAAATAAAATAAAGAGGATTCAATAGATATTTTTCTTTGAATTGTATTTAATTAATGAAAATAATTTTTAAAATAAAAATTACGGATTTAATATGCAATTTTTTTTGAATCCTAGTACTCCAACCTAATTTAACTTAAAGAAATAAAATCAAAACTTTTAAGGGGAGTTGACTATCCAATAAGCATTTTTCTTTGGACAATCGTGCTCTAATTGAGTTGAAGCTAAAATAATAAAATTAAAATAAGAGTAATAACAAGAAGAGTCTAGGAAATTAAAAGAAATTGAGAGGTTGAATAAACATTTTCCTTTGAATCATCCCACTTCAATTTAATTAAAATAAAAATAATAATAACAAAATCAAAATTTATAGAAGGAATTAAGAGATTCAATACTCATTTTTCTTTGAACCTTGTCACTTCAGTTTAATTAAAATAAGAATAATAATAACAAAATTAAAATTTTTAAAAGGAATTAATAGATTTAATAGGTGGTTTCTTTTCAACGATCTCATTTCAATTTAAATTTAATTATAATAAGAAGAATAATAATAAAATTATAATTTTTATAAATAATTAAGAGGTTTAATAAGTGTTTTTCCTTAAACCACTCACTCCAGTTTAATCAAAATAAAATGATGAAATAATGGTGACCCAGAATTAAGAAATAAAAAGGCAAAAAGAATTGAATAGGTGTTTTTCTTTAAAATATTTTACTGTAATTTAAATAAATTTTTAAAATTATTAATTATTGTAATATTCGGCTAAATTTCAGTATTGAAATTTCAAATTCTCAACAGAATTTTTGTTAAAATCTAAAATTTCGAAATCAAAAATTTTGGAGAGGTAAAATGAGTTTTTTTTTATAAAAAATTTTAAGTATATTGATAAATATATTTGGAGTATTTTGAAAAAAAAGATTATTTAAAATACATCTTCAGCCGTCGAAAGTGAATGTTTGGTTGCTGAAGGTGGTTTTTTAGCACACTTATAAATTGAGTTCAATTCGAAAATGAAAAATGGAAAGATGTTTTCTCCATTTTCAAGCAGAGGTGAGCAGATGTCAAACTCTTGATTTTTATTTTATTCCGTTTTAAATTTTTCAGAAATTCATGAAATTACTTTGAGTTTTAAAGATCGAAGTACAAGTCTTGTCTATAATTCTTCTCTTCCTTCTTTGGAGTTGTTGGGATTTGACTCTTCAAGTGGTAAGACTTCGGTGTTCAAATTCTTCTAGAACGCATGTAAATCATTTTTGAACCTTTGCATGTCAGTTATAGTTGAGTAATGCATGGTAGTTTGTTATTTTGTGTGCTAGTGTTAAAGCCTCAATAGTTTGGAAACTTCTTATTTCGATGAATGCATGTTGAAGATTAGGGTAGGTTTGAGTGATTTGAGACCTTTTGAGTTGTTTTATATGGTTGCTAGCCTCTACATGTGTTTGTGGTTGAGTTTGGGGGGTTGATGCATCAAGACAAAATCGAATTTTGCAGTGTAGAAATACCCAGGTTCGGTCGCTAAACTTGTTTGTATAGGCTGCTACCTTTGACAGCCTAACCTGTCTCTGAAGAT
Organism: Manihot esculenta; assembly: GCF_001659605.2. NCBI lineage: Eukaryota > Viridiplantae > Streptophyta > Magnoliopsida > Malpighiales > Euphorbiaceae > Manihot > Manihot esculenta. The sequence continues at coordinate 13,676,642 of NC_035168.2, forward strand.
AGGAGTTTTGAATCTGTAAAGAGGACTTTAGACCGTCGAACCTGCCGCTGAAAGTCCCTTATTGAACCGTTTTTAATATGTTTTGTGCATATTTTCTATTATGCTTTTAAGGGTTTGCTGAGATAGTTTTAAGAGTTGTAAGGAGTTATGTTTGGTCGTTCATTCGATTTCATCTATGTAGGATAGGACTTGGGAGATTTTAAGGGCTACAATAAAGTAACCGCTATAGAGCGAGGCTTGTACCGACAATAGGTAAGTAAAACTAAACTAAACTCTTATTTTAATCAAATCAAATGTTTTAAGTATGCTCATACATTATAAATACCATGCATATTTGAATAGGCTGTCATGCATTAAATTCATGAATATGATGCAATACATATTTAACTGTTATTGTGAATGGATATTGGATGATCCATTAGCCTTCATGACATGATACAATATATTTATGCATGACAAATATGGAAGTTTAGGTCGATACCCATTTTACGTCCCTGCCATTATGTAAGAAAAAGACCAGGTACCCATTCTATGCCCCTAACACTATGGATATATTATGTTTGAAAAAAAGTCCTGAGCAGCACTTGTTATGGGTCGGACACTATTAGATTTTATGGAGGGTTATTAATGACAAGTCTATCTTATTGTTAATTGTTTATGCTATGATGCATACAGGCAAATATATATTTTATTAAATTGTTTTGTCATGTTTCTACGCACTAGGCTATAGTGGCTTATTCCTCTTCTCTAACCTTAGGTGTGTGGGATCAGAGTTAGTGCAGGAGTTCAAAAAACTCCCTTAGATATAACTCTTTATGTAATAGCTTAGTTGTGGACATGTAAAGTTGTTATGATTTAGTATTTTGCTTTATCCGAAGTTCTGTTATGATCCCTTTTATTTTTTGTCATAGTGTTAGATGGTCCCAATCAGAGTAAGAATGTAAGAAGAATAATTTTTTGCTTATGGTGAGAAAGGAAAAGCAGTAATGAATTTGAGAATTTGCTCCCCTTTTTTATTAATGAATAGCAGTAATATATATACTGCAGAAAAATAACAACTTCCCTACAAATAAGGATGAAAGCAAAACAAACAAGTAGTGCTAAATCAACAAAATCAAATAACAGAATCAAAGTAGAATAAAATAACAGCTATTTTAGGCAAGTCAAGCAAGTCGCAGCAGTAACTCAGTCAAGATATTTGGAATTGATCTTCGGTAACCGACTGGATCTTCTTGGTCTATCATTACCTCCCCCTCGGACAGCAACCTTGTCCTCAAGGTTAATGGTAGGAAAACGTACTGTGAAGGACTGAGAATCTTCCCATGTAGCATCTTCCTCTTGAATCTTTTTCCATTTGACCAGAAGTTGTTCAACAATTTTGGATCCTTTTTTAACCCAACGGGTATCAAGAACAGATTCAGGTTCCAAGAGCAATTCGCCATCATCAGTCACAGGTGGCAGTTCATTGCTGGAAAGAGCAGCTTCTCCAATCTTCTTTTTTAAGAGAGATACGTGAAAAACTAGATGAATGCGAGAACCAGGGGGAAGCTGAAGCTTGTAAGCGACTGGTCCTATCTTCTCTTCAATCTAATATGGCCTATAAAATTTCCAAGCAAGCTTCGGATAAGTTCGAACAGATACAGAATGTTGGCGATAGGGATGAAGCTTCAAAAATACCCGATCACCAACTTCATACTGTACATCTCGTCTTTTTGAATCAGCATATTGTTTCATTCGATTTGTAGCAGCCGCAAGGTTGGATTTAAGTTGACTCAACAAGGCATCTCTAGAAAGGAGATTTTGATCAACTTCATGAACTGAACTGCTTCCTTCATGATAGAGGGGAATTGTTGGGGGCAATCTTCCATACAAGGCTTGGAAGGGAGTCATTCCCGTTGATATGTGGAAAGTTGTGTTGTACCAGAATTATGCCCAAGGCAACAAAGAGAACCATTTGCGGGGCTGTTGGTACACAAAACTCCGGAGGTACTATTCAATGCAACGGTTGACTAGCTCAGATTGACCATCGGTCTGAGGGTGGTAAGCCGAACTCATTTTAAGCTGGGTTCCTGACATCTTAAAAAATTCACGCCAAAAGTGACTTACAAAGATGGGATCACGGTCACTGATGATTGTTCGTGGCATGCCATGCAATTTCACAATTCCGTCAACAAATTTTTCAGCTACCACCTTGGCCGAATATGGATGTGAAAGTACTATAAAATGAGCAGATTTGCTCAATCTATCAACCACAACAAGGATAGAATTCTTACCATTCGAGGTGGGCAGTCCATTGATGAAATCCATTGTGATATCATCCCAAATTTGGTAAGGAATCGGAAGTGGTTGTAGTAACCCAGCAGGTGACAAAGTTTCCATCTTAACTCGTTGACAAACTTCACAAGCCGCCACATAATTCTTGATAGTTGTATACATTGAGGGCCAATAAAATTGCTGAGCAATCCGCTTGTAGGTCCTTAGAACTCCGGAATGTCCCCCAAGACGAGAATCATGAAACTCATGTAGAAGTTGTGGAATAAGTGGGGAGTTTGGAGGCACAACAATGCGATTCTTATAACTCACCAGCCCATTTTGCCACCGATACGGATTGCCTGGAGTTGTTGTAGCTTCTTTGCCAATTTTAATCATGTAAGGATGAGTTTTAGCTTCTTTTTTTATTGTATCCCATAATGGAGACTGAGATACGAACAAACTGTCCAAACTAGGACTGCCCGAAACCCGTGATAATGCATCTGTTGTATTATTCTCCTTTCCTGGTTTGTAGAGAATCTCGTAGTCATAACCAAGAAGCTTGGAAATCCATTTCTGTTGTTCAGGTGTCATCACCCGTTGTTCCAGCAAATGTTTGAGACTGCGTTGATCTGTATGGATGATGAATTTCCGGCCGAGCAAATATGGTCTCCAAGTCTGGATGGCATGTATGATAGCTAACATCTCTTTAGCATAAATAGACCAAGAGCGTTTGCTATTGCCCAAAGCCCTGCTCATAAAAGCAATCGGTCTGCCTTGCTGGGATAACACCGCACCAATGCCGTCGCCTGAAGCGTCTGATTCAATAATAAATATTTCATCAAAATTTGGCATGGCAAGAATAGGTGTGGCTGTCATTGCAGATTTGAGCTGCTGGAAAGCTGAATCTGCTGCATCAGTCCACTGGAATTGCCCTTTTTTCAAAAGATTGGTGAGTGGCTGTGCTATAAGGCCATAATTGCGGACAAACTTCCGATAGTAACCTGTAAGACCTAAAAATCCACGTAACTCAGAAACATTAGTGGGTTTAGGCCAATTTACCATAGCTGAAATTTTATTTTGATCCACCTTCACCGCTTGAGGAGTGACAATATGTCCCAGATACTCTATCTCCTGTAACCCAAAATCACATTTAGAGAGTTTGACTGTAAATTGGTGTTGTCTCAGGGTTTGAAGCACTGTATGGACATGTTCAAGGTGAGTGGTCCAATATGGGCTGTAGATGAGAATATCATCGAAAAAGACCAAAACAAATTTGCGGAGGTAGGGACGAAAGATAGAGTTCATAATTGCTTGAAAGGTTGATGGTGCATTACATAAGCCAAAGGGCATGACAAGATATTCGTAATGACCGTTATGAGTACGGAAAGCAGTTTTAGGAATATCTGCAGAATGAACTTGTACCTAGTGAAATCCCGCTCAAAGGTCTAGTTTGGTAAAAATATTTTGCTCCGTGGAGTTCATCGAGCATATCATCGACAGTGGGGATTGGAAATCTGTCTTTGATGGTAACAGAGTTGAGTGCTCGGTAATTAGTGCAAAACCGCCAAGACCCATCTTTCTTTTTCACTAATAGAGCAGGAGAAGAGAACGGGCTTATACTTGACCTTATCAACCCGGAGTTCAACATGTCTTGTACCTGTTTCTCAATCTCAGCTTTCTGGAAATAGGCGTATCGGTAGGGCCTGATATTGACAGGTTCAGTGCCTTCTTTCAAGTTGAGGTGGTGCTCTATTTCTCTTGGTGGTGATAACTGAGTTGGTTCCTTGAACAGGTCCTGATACTGGTCCAGTATTGATTGTAAGTCAGGGTGAATGAATTCTGAACCCTTACTGGAATCAATACAAATAGCAAATATTGAACTGCCATGTCGTGCTTCTTTAGAGATGGCTTGTAGAGATGTTGATTGAATAACTGGTGTCCATAGGCCCTGCAATTTGTGAGTGTTGTTGTCCCACTAGAACTCCATAGTTAAGTTCTTCCAATTACATGCCACTGTTCCCAACCTTTCCAGCCATTGAATCCCTAGAACCACATCCAAACCCGTTATAGGCAAAGCAAACAAAGTGACTATAAAAGGTATACCTTGGAGGTGCAGCTGAACATCATTGAATTTGCCTTGGCATGCCAGTAATCCTCCATTCGTAACTTTAACGTCGTAGGGTTTGAACGGCTGTACTGGCAATTGTAACATGTCTGCTACCTTTGTATTGATGAAGTTATGTGTAGATCCACTGTCAATCAGTACAATCAGGGTGTAGGAACCAATTTTTGCTGCCACCCGCATTGTTTTGTGAGTTGCCCATCCAGAGAGTGCATGTAGGGATATTTTCGGTTGTTCTTCCATGGTTGCCTCGTCTTCATCACCCCCATCTAGAAGGAGAAGTTGGGGTCCCTTGCAACGATGCCCAGGAGTGAATTTCTCTTCACAATTAAAGCAGAGACCTTGGGCACGTTTCTTCTGCATCTCATCCCAAGTCAATCGGCGTATGGGTGTTTCTGTTTTTTTAACTGGGGAGGAGGTCGGTGATATAAAATTAGGACGGTGAATTTTCTTTTGCCGACTCAACTGTTCATCTCTCATCCTGGCTAAACTGATTGCCTCTTTTAAAGTTTTTGGCTTAAACATACGGATTCCATCGGCGATTTCTGTTTTTAATCCGCCCATAAAAGTACCCACTAACGCCTTCTGCGTCCACCCTTTAACCTTGTTTCCCAATCTTTCGAACTCCTTCTGATAATCTCGTAAGGAGCCTAGTTGGCGAATCTTTGACAGGGATTCGTCAAAGTCTTCGCAGTCCGTCGGACCAAATCTGGCCCACAGTTCATCGACAAAAATCTCCCAAGTAACCTCCTTGTTATCTTCTACCTTGTAAGTTCTGTGTAACCATTGCCACCATTCATTACCTTCCCCTTGCATGTGATAGGAGGCTAATGGAACCTTCTCATTGTCTAGCGTGGCTTGAAAATCAAAAAATTGATTGGCTTTTGCTAGCCATTCAGTTGGATCAGTACCGGAGTACCTCGGGAATTCAAGCTTGGCCAATTTTGACGAGAACATTGGCTTTCCTCCTGTGGCCGATTCCGCATAGTTGCCGCCTTGTTGAACTGATTTTTCCCGAAAGTTACTGCTTCCACCTTCTCGGCTTGACAGGACTGTTTCAGAAAGTTTGGTCATCATATCTTCCAGGTGTTGCAATTTGCTAGTAACCCCAGTTTCCATTCGACCAACAACATCTTGAAGCTGCCCTAGTCCAGTTTCAAGGTTCTCGATTCGTTCCTTGTTAGTCATCATAAGGAATAAGAAAGAATAGTAAGAAGAAAGAAGAGAGGGAAAAAAAAAACCGGTGCTCTGATACCAATGTTAGATGGTCCCAATCAGAGTAAGAATGTAAGAAGAATAATTTTCTGCTTATGGTGAGAAAGGAAAACCAGTAATGAATTTGAGAATTTGCTCCCCTTTTTTATTAATGAATAGCAGTAATATATATACTGCAGAAAAATAACAACTTCCCTACAAATAAGGATGAAAGCAAAACAAACAAGTAGTGCTAAATCAACAAAATCAAATAACAGAATCAAAGTTGAATCAAATAACAGCTATTTTAGGCAAGTCAAGCAAGCCGCAGCAGTAACTCAGTCAAGATATTTGGAATTGATCTTCGGCAACCGACTGGATCTTCTTGGTCTATCACATAGCATATGAAAGTTTTTAAATTTCACATTATTTTTTAATCAAACTTTGGTATGTAATGATGACTATACTGGAGTATTTAATGAGAGTTCTAGTATAGGTTTATATTTACGGTTATGATGTTATGCATATATTGTGTTCGGTTCATAATATGATGATGTTTTATGTATGTTTTAAAATCTTGTCAGAGTTATATTAGGTGCACTAGAATGTATTGTAGCCTTGCTATGGGTTCTAACGATCTTAAATCGATTTGAATTCTAGCGTCGATAATGGTCTGATTTTTAGGTCTTACAAATTGGTATCAGAGTCTTAGGTTTATATGACCGGACCAAGAGCGCTAGCTTATAGACGTTAGTGTAATACCCGGCTAGACTCCGGTATCGGAATTCCTACCGTCCGGTGGGATCTCGGATGTCGGAGACCTCTAGAAGGGTAGAATCATGTTTTATAAAAATGTTTTAATGTGTTTTATGATTTTAAGTATGAAATTAAATGAGTTTTTGCATGAAAAGTCATAGGAGGAAAACCCAGGTTCGGCCGCCGAAAGTCAGGTTCGGCCGCCGAACTTGCATGCGTTTTGGAGGCACGTTAGGCCCCCGAAAGCATAAGAGAAGGGAGTCCAGGTTCGGCCGCCGAATCTCATGTTCGGCCGCCGAACATTGCATGGATTCCGAAGCGCTTTCAGCCCCCGAACGTGGCCTAGCCAGCCACTATAAAAGGGACCCTTAGCCGAAAATTCGCGAGTTTTCTCCCATTTTCGGCCACAGCAAGCTTCCGACCTTCCCTTTGCAACTCTTGTGTTCTTCCTCCAAATCTCTTCCATTTTTCTTGAGTTTTAAACTCACATTGCAAGTTTTGAGCATTTAAAACCAAGTTTTGGAGCTTTGGGAACTCAGGAGCTCATTTTCTTGGATCTCCGAGTTTAGGTCGTCTCTCTCTCGATCTTCAAGAGGTAAGAGCCGATCTTAAGCTCCTTATGTGTTTTAAATAAGTTTTATGCAAGATCTATGGGTAGAGATGCATGTTAGGGTATATGTTGAGTTTTTGGGTTTTGATGCTTTGATGAACAATGTAGCTTGTTCTTGTGTTGTTGAAAGTGTTGTAGATGGGGTATATGATAGTTTGAGACCCCTAGGTGTAATGTATGATATGTATGCATGTTTTAGAACTAGTTTATGCATGATTTGAGCTTGGGAGGCGAAATGTGCATAGAGGAGCTGAGTTTCTGCCCTTCGGGAGAAGCTCAGGTTCGGCCGCCGAAGGGACTTTCGGCCGCCGAACCCCCTTTGTGGAGGCAGCATTCGGCTGCCGAAGTTGCCCCCGAAAAGAGACTTTCGTCTCTGTCTGGGACTTTCGGCCGCCGAAGGTGCCGCCAAAAGTGCCTGACTTTCGGATCTGTCCAGGACTTTCGGCCGCCGAAGGTGCCGCCGAAAGTGCCCTGTCCAGCCATTTCATGCATGTGTTTCCATGATTATTTCATGATGTTCTAGGGGGTTTTTGGGGAGTTGATTAGAGTTATGTATACGTATGTTTGGTCCCTCATTTGAGTCCGCCTGTGTAGGTTCGGACCAGAGGAATCGAGGACCCCAGCAGTAGGCTCAGCTGCTTCTGAGTCAGTAGAGCTTCAGCAAAGGTGAGTGGAATAACCCTTATATTTTAAATAAAGAAATCAGTTTTAGCATGATTCATGCATCATGAATGCCATGATATAATAGGGTGTTTGCATTAGATTCACGAATATGTTGCATTTGCATAATATGTTTGATGATGTGGATGAATGTTGGATGATCCTTTAGTCCCCCTATGTTATGATTATGATGATGATGTACATGATGGTGATGATGATGATGATACGGTAAGAGAAAGACCAGTGAGGCCCATTCTACGCCCCTGGCACAGTTGGACCATGTATGCTATGTTATGTAAGAGAAAGACCAGTGAGGCCCATTCTACGCCCCTGGCACAGTTGGACCATGTTATGCTATGTTATGTAAGAGAAAGACCAGTGAGGCCCATTCTACGCCCCTGGCACAGTTGGTCCATGTAGGGGACTATAGGTGACAAATTCATCCTTGATGTGATTAGCTGTGATGTGATGCATTTCATGTTATCATATGTTTTAAATTGTTTTTATTTATTCTGCTCACTGGGCTTTAAAGCTCACCCCTCTCCCCTAACCCCAGGTGTGCAGGTACAGGGTAGATCAGGAGGTTAGCCAGAGTATGGAAGATATGTCTATGTAATAGTTAGATGTGGACATGACAATTGTATTACGATGTAATGTAAAAGTGTTTTAAGTTATGTTATGTAATTTGAATGTTGAGGATAGAGTTGTGCTTGACCAATATAGATTGTTAATCCCATTTGTATGTACATGGTCCTTATGATATGAGATATGAGTTTATGTTTCAACCAAGCTTATGTATGATGAGATACCCCATTGAAGCATTTGATGAGAGCTCCAGTGGAGGTTTATGTTATGTTTATGTACAGGTTGAGCTTGGTTGTTATATGAAAATGTTTACAGGTTTATGAGTATTGTTGATCATGTAAGGGATTAAACAGGATTACAGGTTATTTCAGGCTTGCTACGGTTCCCGGCGGCCTTATGCCGATCTGGATCCTAGCGCCGGTAGCGGTCCGGATTTTCCGGGGCGTTACAGAGTGGTATCAGAGCCCTAGGTTCATATGGTCGGACCTAGAGTGTCGGGCTCATAGAGGTTATAGCAGGTCAAGCACAATAGGAAAGGTCATGTCCACTAGGATAGGATGTGGAGTCCTGTCTTACATGATGATGTGATATGCCATGATTATATGCATGTGCATAAATGATATGTTATGTATGCTATGTATGTGATGAGGGTTCATGTGTGCCCACATGAACCATATGACGCTGATGTTTGTGCTATGTGCTGTTTTCAGAAGACAGGATGAGAGGAACTCATCGATCTGCAAGATTGACTGGAGTGCCACCTGAGGATGAGGGCATGAGCGCCCGTCCTCCAGCATTGCCTAGGGCAATGTCTAGCAGGTCCAACAGGGACAGAGCAGTGAGAGACCCTAGAAGGTCTTTAGATCTGGGAAGAAGCAGATCAGTACGAGGAACAGTTCAAGGTGGTATGTCAGAAGATGTGGGAGATGACATGGATGTGGACCAGAGGAGGGATGGCAGCTTGGGGATGAGTATGTCAGAGGAAGGCATGGGAGAGTCCCAAGGAGGCACTCAGGCCTCGGGTTTTATTCAGCCACCTCATTACCCACCTTTCTCACAGAATCCCGGGTATTCGATGGGAGGTACATCGGATTACCCTAGTTTTAGCCCTTACCCCACACAGATGCCATACCCACCATATTACCCACCATACCCACAGTATCCTATGTATCCACCACCACCTTACCATCCAAATCCAGCAAACCCTATCTCAGGGGATGCTGCACCTCCTCCACCACCAGCAGCACCTACTGTCCCAGAAGCCCAAATACCTCAACCTAGCTCATCTGGAGGGAGCAAGGCCAGAATGACTGATTATATGAAGTTGGGTGCTCCCCAGTTTGAAACCGGTGATGACCCGTTTGTGTATCTTGAGAGGGTCAAGGCGATAACAGATGAAATTGGAGCTGATGACAGTAGAGCCATTCAGATGGCTGGTTTCACTTTGAAATGCAAGAAGGCCCGTGAGTGGTTCAAAAGCTATGTGAAGCCAAGGGTGGATAGTCTATCATGGGAGGAGTTTGCTAATGAATTTGCAGGATGGGCTTTCCCTGATAGTTCAAGGGAATTGAAGATGATAGAGTTTGAGCAGCTAAGACAGACAGAGGAAATGAGTGTAGATGAATACACAGATAAGTTTATGGAGCTGTTGCCTTTTTCAGGGCAGAATTTGAATACTGACCAGAAGAAGTCGAGGAGGTATATCATGAAGCTCCATTCCAGGTATTCCTCCTTGATACAGTCAGCAGATAGAGAGAGTTTTCATGCCATAGTGGATATGGCTAGGAGGATGGAGGCTAGTGCTATTATCGAGGGAAAAGTCAAACAGTCAGCAGCACAGCCTTCTGGTTCCAAGACCCCAGGAGGGGGAAAGTTAGACCCTTCTTCTCTGAGTTCAGCAAGTAAGAGGTGGAGCAGTACCACCAAGAAGTTTAAGAAGAACAAGTTCTGGAACAAGATCAAATCAGGTCTGGGATTAGGAAGTGGCTCGAGCACAGGTGCAGATAATGCAGTATGTAAGAAATGTGGGAGACCGCACAGAGGAGTATGTCTGGTTGGGACGTCAGCCTGCTTCAGATGTGGGCAGGAGGGACACATGGCACGAGAGTGTCCTAGAGCAGCTTTTGTGACACAGTCTCAGCAGACAGCTTCTGGTAGTGTGGCACAGTCAGTAGCTCCAGCCATGACACAGGCCAGTGGCAGAGGCAGAGGGAGAGGGTCAACCTCTTCTTCAGCGGGTTTCAGAGGTGAGGGTCCGTCAGCTCCAGCAAGGATCTTCACCATGACACAGCAGGAGGCAGATGCATCTAACACCGTGGTGGCAGGTAATTTAGTCATTGGGTGTTCTGATGTGTATGCATTAATGGACCCTGGTGCATCTCATTCTTTTATTGCTCCGAGGGCCGTAGAGAGGTTGGGATTAATGGTCTCTGAGTTAGAGTGTCCTCTCTGGGTCAGTGGACCCAAGTGTGATCCATCAGTGGCAGAGTCAGTCTGTCAGTGTAGTCCAGTTTTTGTTGAGGGGAGATGCATGTCCGCCGACCTTGTGGTTCTAGAGTTGACAGATTTTGACGTCATTCTAGGGATGGACTGGTTATCTACCCATGGTGCTACCTTGGACTGCAGGGACAAGGTAGTCAGGTTCAGAGGTCAGGATGGATCAGAGGTTGTCTTCAGAGGAGACAGGAGGGGTACACCTAGAGGGTTGATCTCATCTCTTCAGGCTCGTAGGTTGCTTAGGAGGGGATGTCAGGGGTATTTGGCTCATGTGAGAGAGCTTAGCAGTCAGAGTAGAGAGCCCGCCGCAGTGCCAGTGGTCAATGAGTTTTTAGATGTGTTCCCAGACGAGTTGCCAGGTTTACCACCTGTTAGGGAGATAGAGTTCGAGATTGAACTGATGCCTGGAACTAGACCGATCTCTATCCCTCCCTACAGGATGGCACCAGCTGAGTTGAAGGAATTGAAAGAACAGTTGCAAGAGTTGGTAGACAAGGGCTTCATCCGACCGAGTACCTCACCTTGGGGTGCTCCAGTGCTGTTTGTAAGAAAGAAGGATGGATCCCTTAGACTTTGTATCGACTATAGGCAGTTGAACAAAGTCACTACCAAGAATAAGTACCCATTGCCAAGGATCGACGATCTATTCGACCAGCTAGCAGGAGCAGGTTGTTTCTCCAAAATAGATCTGAGATCAGGGTATCATCAGCTGAGGATCAGAGAAGAGGATGTGCCAAAGACAGCTTTCAGGACCAGATATGGGCACTATGAGTTCCTTGTGATGCCGTTCGGGTTGACAAATGCCCCTGCAGCATTCATGGACCTCATGAACAGAGTGTTTAGACAATACCTGGATCACTTTGTTATTGTCTTCATAGATGATATCTTAGTATATTCCAGGAATGCAGAGGAGCATGCCCATCATCTGAGGATAGTCCTGCAGACCTTGAGGGAACATGGCTTGTATGCCAAGTTCTCCAAGTGTGAGTTCTGGTTGAGGAGCATCTCGTTCTTGGGGCATGTAGTGTCAGAGAACGGAATTGAAGTAGACCCCAAGAAGATAGAGGCTGTGACTAACTGGCCTAGACCCACCTCAGTGACAGAGATTAGAAGTTTCTTGGGTTTGGCTGGTTATTACAGGAGGTTCGTTCAGGACTTCTCAAAGATTGCAGCTCCTCTAACCAGATTGACCAGAAAGAACCAGAGGTTCGTATGGACAGACCAATGTGAAGAAAGCTTTGAGGAGCTCAAGAAGAGGTTAACTTCAGCACCAGTGTTAGCTCTGCCGACTAGTAATGAGGACTTCACAGTGTTCTGTGATGCATCCAGAATAGGCTTGGGTTGTGTGTTGATGCAGAATGAGAGGGTAATTGCTTATGCTTCTAGACAGCTGAAGAGGCATGAGTTGAATTACCCCACACATGACCTAGAGATGGCAGCAATAATCTTTGCACTCAAGATGTGGAGGCACTACCTCTATGGGGTGAAATGTGAGATCTTTACAGATCATAAGAGCCTGCAGCACATCTTGAGTCAAAGAGATTTGAACTTGAGACAGAGGAGATGGGTAGAGCTGCTCAGTGACTACGATTGCAAGATTCAGTATCATCCGGGTAAGGCGAACGTCGTGGCAGACGCCCTAAGCCGGAAGTCACTAGGCAGTTTATCCCACATCACGGCAGAGAGAAGACCAGTAGTGAAGGAGTTTTACAAGCTTATTGAGGAAGGCCTACAGTTAGAGTTGTCTGGTACAGGTGCTTTGATTGCACAGATGAAGGTGACACCCGTGTTTCTGGAGCAGGTGGCTCAGAAACAGCATGAGGACCCAGAGTTAGTGAAGATTGCCAGGACTGTTCAGTCGGGCAAAGATAATGAGTTCAAATTTGACAGTAAGGGGATCCTCCGCTATGGGAGTCGACTGTGTGTACCAGATGACATAGGGCTAAAAGGAGACATTATGAGGGAGGCTCATAATGCAAGATACAGCATTCACCCCGGAGCCACCAAGATGTACCAAGATATGAAGAAAGTATATTGGTGGCCAGCTATGAAGAGGGAAGTGGCACAGTTTGTGTCAGCCTGCGAGGTATGTCAGAGGGTGAAGCTGGAACATCAGAAGCCGGCTGGAATGCTTAACCCGCTACCTATTCCAGAGTGGAAATGGGAGAATATAGCTATGGACTTCGTAGTGGGGTTACCGGCGACGTCCAACAGATTAGACTCCATATGGGTGATTGTGGACAGACTCACTAAATCTGCTCACTTCATTCCAGTTAGGAGCAACTACTCTGTGGATAAGTTAGCGCAGGTGTATGTTAATGAGATTGTCAGACTGCATGGGGTCCCGGTATCTATAGTGTCAGATAGAGGGCCCCAGTTCACCTCCAGGTTTTGGCGGAGTCTGCAGAGTGCTATGGGTACCAGGTTGGACTTCAGTACTGCCTTCCATCCCCAGACTGATGGACAGTCAGAGAGGACCATCCAGACGATAGAAGATATGCTCAGAATGTGTGTGCTAGATTTTGGCGGTTCTTGGAGGCAGCATCTACCTTTGGTGGAGTTTGCCTACAATAACAGTCATCATGCTAGCATCGGGATGGCCCCATATGAAGCTTTGTACGGGAGGAAGTGCAGATCACCCGTCTGTTGGGAAGAAGTTGGAGAGAGGTCCTTAGCAGGGCCTGAGCTTGTTGAGATCACCAGCAGGGTGGTACCCATTATCAGAGAGAGGATCAAGACTGCTATGAGTAGGCAGAAGAGCTATGCAGACCTCCACAGGAAACAGGTAGACTTTCAGGAGGGGGATCTAGTATTGCTCAAGGTGTCTCCAATGAAAGGGGTGGATCGGTTTGGTAAAAAGGGTAAGCTAGCTCCACGGTACATCGGACCCTTTGAAGTCTTGCAAAAGATTGGGAGTGTATCGTACAAGCTGGACTTGCCTGCGTCTATGGAAAGAATCCATCCGGTTTTCCATGTTTCCATGTTAAGAAAGTACGTGTCAGATCCGAGCAAGGTTCTTAGTGAGCCTGATGTAGAGATCCAAGAGGATCTCACCTATGTAGAGCAGCCAGTACGGATTCTTGACACTCAGATCAGAAAGTTGAGGAACAAGGAAATCCCAATGGTGAAAGTCCTTTGGAACCACCACAATATAGAAGAATGTACCTAGGAGACACGGGAGTCCATGCTCCAGCAATATCCCCACCTCTTTTAAGGTTAGATGTCTATGTGCTTATGTGTTTTATATGTATATTATGTTATTTTGCTATGCATGTACTAGTTGAGGAACATTCGGGGACGAATGTTCTTAAGGGGGGGAGAATGTAATACCCGGCTAGACTCCGGTATCGGAATTCCTACCGTCCGGTGGGATCTCGGATGTCGGAGACCTCTAGAAGGGTAGAATCATGTTTTATAAAAATGTTTTAATGTGTTTTATGATTTTAAGTATGAAATTAAATGAGTTTTTGCATGAAAAGTCATAGGAGGAAAACCCAGGTTCGGCCGCCGAAAGTCAGGTTCGGCCGCCGAACTTGCATACGTTTTGGAGGCACGTTAGGCCCCCGAAAGCATAAGTGAAGGGAGTCCAGGTTCGGCCGCCGAATCTCATGTTCGGCCGCCGAACATTGCATGGATTCGGAAGCGCTTTCGGCCCCCGAACGTGGCCTGGCCAGCCACTATAAAAGGGACCCTTAGCCGAAAATTCGCGAGTTTTCTCCCATTTTCGGCCACAGCAAGCTTCCGACCTTCCCTTTGCAACTCTTGTGTTCTTCCTCCAAATCTCTTCCATTTTTCTTGAGTTTTAAACTCACATTGCAAGTTTTGAGCATTTAAAACCAAGTTTTGGAGCTTTGGGAACTCAGGAGCTCATTTTCTTGGATCTCCGAGTTTAGGTCGTCTCTCTCTCGATCTTCAAGAGGTAAGAGCCGATCTTAAGCTCCTTATGTGTTTTAAATAAGTTTTATGCAAGATCTATGGGTAGAGATGCATGTTAGGGTATATGTTGAGTTTTTGGGTTTTGATGCTTTGATGAACAATGTAGCTTGTTCTTGTGTTGTTGAAAGTGTTGTAGATGGGGTATATGATAGTTTGAGACCCCTAGGTGTAATGTATGATATGTATGCATGTTTTAGAACTAGTTTATGCATGATTTGAGCTTGGGAGGCGAAATGTGCATAGAGGAGCTGAGTTTCTGCCCTTCGGGAGAAGCTCAGGTTCGGCCGCCGAAGGGACTTTCGGCAGCCGAACCCCCTTTGTGGAGGCAGCATTCGGCTGCCGAAGTTGCCCCCGAAAAGAGACTTTCGTCTCTGTCTGGGACTTTCGGCCGCCGAAGGTGCCGCCGAAAGTGCCTGACTTTCGGATCTGTCCAGGACTTTCGGCCGCCGAAGGTGCCGCCGAAAGTGCCCTGTCCAGCCATTTCATGCATGTGTTTCCATGATTATTTCATGATGTTCTAGGGGGTTTTTGGGGAGTTGATTAGAGTTATGTATACGTATGTTTGGTCCCTCATTTGAGTCCGCCTGTGTAGGTTCGGACCAGAGGAATCGAGGACCCCAGCAGTAGGCTCAGCTGCTTCTGAGTCAGTAGAGCTTCAGCAAAGGTGAGTGGAATAACCCTTATATTTTAAATAAAGAAATCAGTTTTAGCATGATTCATGCATCATGAATGCCATGATATAATAGGGTGTTTGCATTAGATTCACGAATATGTTGCATTTGCATAATATGTTTGATGATGTGGATGAATGTTGGATGATCCTTTAGTCCCCCTATGTTATGATTATGATGATGATGTACATGATGGTGATGATGATGATGATACGGTAAGAGAAAGACCAGTGAGGCCCATTCTACGCCCCTGGCACAGTTGGACCATGTATGCTATGTTATGTAAGAGAAAGACCAGTGAGGCCCATTCTACGCCCCTGGCACAGTTGGACCATGTTATGCTATGTTATGTAAGAGAAAGACCAGTGAGGCCCATTCTACGCCCCTGGCACAGTTGGTCCATGTAGGGGACTATAGGTGACAAATTCATCCTTGATGTGATTAGCTGTGATGTGATGCATTTCATGTTATCATATGTTTTAAATTGTTTTTATTTATTCTGCTCACTGGGCTTTAAAGCTCACCCCTCTCCCCTAACCCCAGGTGTGCAGGTACAGGGTAGATCAGGAGGTTAGCCAGAGTATGGAAGATATGTCTATGTAATAGTTAGATGTGGACATGACAATTGTATTACGATGTAATGTAAAAGTGTTTTAAGTTATGTTATGTAATTTGAATGTTGAGGATAGAGTTGTGCTTGACCAATATAGATTGTTAATCCCATTTGTATGTACATGGTCCTTATGATATGAGATATGAGTTTATGTTTCAACCAAGCTTATGTATGATGAGATACCCCATTGAAGCATTTGATGAGAGCTCCAGTGGAGGTTTATGTTATGTTTATGTACAGGTTGAGCTTGGTTGTTATATGAAAATGTTTACAGGTTTATGAGTATTGTTGATCATGTAAGGGATTAAACAGGATTACAGGTTATTTCAGGCTTGCTACGGTTCCCGGCGGCCTTATGCCGATCTGGATCCTAGCGCCGGTAGCGGTCCGGATTTTCCGGGGCGTTACAGTTAGAGGGCAAACACAATTAGGCAAAATTCATGTCCATTAGAAATTAAAAATAAGATACAGTGTCCCGTTCTGATATGAATGTATGCTTATGTGTAATGTTATAAACATGTACACGTGTACTAATAATTACATGGTATGTTTGTTGTGGGCCATTGTGCATTCACATGAACCATATAATATTAATGTTTGTGTTTCATACTGTTTTTCAAAAAATGCAATATATGGTTCGTGTTTATCTACACTATTGACCTATGCTCTACTTAAAAATTAGAGTATGGATGACTTTTTCCTTACTACTCCATCAAGAGCTTGGATAAGCAAAAATAATAGAGGAAAAATATTAAGGGACTCTAAAAAGTTTTTTGATATAAGAAGAGGGAGGACAGAACCAAATAGGATATTTGCAGATGATAGAGAATCAATGGAGATGAGCAAAGGGAAGAAGAAAATTTGAATGAGTTTAGAAAGAGAAGGTGTGGAAGAGTCTGATGAAGAAATAGGAGACATAGGAAACACTATGAAGATTAGCTTATCCACTTTAATATTGAATGGGAGGATTATCGGATACTCCTTGTATATGTTTCACTTTTCATATTATCCACTCTAATCCATATATTCACCTCCGACTCTGAGCTGAATCAAGTTTTGATAAGGTCAAACTTGATTAAAAAAAAAATTAAAGGTTTGAATTCAAGTTCGAACTCGACTAGAGTTTCATTTACGAGCTTGAACTCAATTCATAAAAAAAAAGATTAAATTAAAATTAGATTAGACCTCGATTTGAAATAAACTCATTTATCACCTTAATAACCTATTCAAACTACACTTAAAAGATTCGAATTTATATAGGTGTGAGTTTATATTATAAATGAGTTCGCATGAGTTTGTGCATGCTTAAATTTATATTTGATTATATTATAAATGAGCTCACTTAAAATATTTGAGTTTGTATTCAATTATAATATAAATGATCTTAAGCTCAATAAAATTTAAATTCGTTAATTATAAATAAAGTGAAATTAAACTTAAAATATTTAAATTAAAAATAAAATTTAAATTATAAAATCGTTAATTTTAACTTATTTAAAAAAAAGACAAAATAAGAGGAAAGGGTTGTTCTTTATATATTAGCCATAGTACGCTATATTTCTCAATTTTCGATGTGGGATTCTAGAGTGCTGGTACAGCACTTATTAGCTTTGCCACATAGTGAATGACGTGGTCTTTTAATCACTGATGTACTGAGTGGTGTAGCGGTGTAAGGGAAAATTAATATATCCTTTAGGTCATGGGTTTCATCCTGACTAACTAATTTTGTTTTCAAGTTTTATTTTTTTCATTTTCTTATTATCTAACTAAAAAAAAATTATCATATGATAATATATGTTAAAAATCTAAATATTTTAAGTTTTTATTATTATTATTTATAATTTAAAATATTAATATTTATTAACTTAATTTTTAATTATGAAATCTTTAATTAATTATATAAAATGTATTTAATATAAATTTGATATTATATAATGAATTTAATAATTATTTGATCAATGTATAAAATTTAATTAATTTATACATGTTGATGTATAAATTCATATATAAATATTCTATGTGAAGTTGAAAGAGTTTGTATTTAAATTACATAATTTTAGTTAAGACTACCTAATTTTGCTATTAGTATTAAAAGATATTTCTATACTAAATTTATCAATGTATTATATTATTAATAATAAATAAGTCAATTGATGTAAGATTCAACGTTTGCTGTATTTATATTTTAATTTAAATTTTTTAATTTTAATTTAATTGGATTAATATTTGCATTTTAGTGTAATTTTAATTAATATGTAAATTTTTTTATTTGATAATTTATGTGGTAATTTGATTGTATAATTAACCTATCACGTATATTATTATAATTATTTTTTAATTGATTAATTGACTAAAAGAGTTCAACATTTTGTATCATTTTATATTTTAATTCAAATTTTTAATTTTGAATAAATTAGTGCAACATTTATAATTTTAGCCAATTTTTAAAATTAAATTTAAAAATAAAAAATTTAATTATTAAATATATAATTCACATTTTTAATAATCATAAATTTTATTTTACAGTAATAATTGTGAATATTTTATAATAAATATATTATTTAATTTATAATAATAATATATATAAAATAATTAAAAATAATACATTTATTATAAAATTTTTATAATTATTAATGTAAAACAAAATTTATATATGGTTGAATCTATATTTAACAGTTAAATTACTATTATTTTTAAAATTAAATATATTATTAATTAAATATGAGTTAATATTATTTATATATATAATTAATTTATATTTAAAAAATAATAAAATATTATATTTAACATTCTATTTGAACTCTTATATTTTAATTTTTAAAGGTTAACTAAAATTGTACCCAAATATAAACGTTGGGTCAATTAAATCAAAATTTAAATATTTAAATTAAAATACAAAATAATATAAATATTGAACTTTTTCAATCATTTGATCATTAATTTATATAAAAATAATAAAAAAAAAATATAGGTGACATACCATTTAAACTATCAAATTGACACATATACTATCAAATTTAGAAATTTACAGATTGACTAAAATTACATCAAAATGCAAGATTAAGCTAATTAAATTAAAATTAAAATATTTAAATTAAAATAAAAATCCGCAAAAACGTTGGCCTTTTGAATAAATTAACTTTAATAATATATTATTATTTAATTACTAATATATTATTTTTTAGTTTTAATTTAAGTATGTTATTTATATTAAATGATTATGTACACCGCAAAAATTGTTATTATAATACAAATATAACATTAATATAAATATTTAAACGATAAATGATATAACTCATGATTCTTATTTAATGATTTATAAATGAGCATACTATTGAACATATTTATGAGTCCTGTAAATGATTTTGCTTACGAGTTTGACTAACGAGCTCTTCACGAGCTTGTTTGCAAGTATGTTCATGAGCTTGTTTGTGAGCCTATTCAATGAGTCAACTCGCGAACTTGTTCATGAGCTTAAAAACAAGCCCAACTCACAAACCTAAATGAGCTAAATACTGCTAAGTTCAAGTTCGGCTCATTTATTAAATGAGCTTAAATGAGCTGAACTTAGTCATGCTTTTATTGAACCGAGTTTCAAATAGCTCATGAACAGTTTGGTTCGTTTACACTCCTATCTCAGTCATATTGTCAAAATCCAGCAAACCCTAACCCAGGTAGTACAACACCATCACCTCTTCCTCCAGTAGAAGCAGAAGTTCCTAAAACCCAACCATCTAGACCTAATCCATTAGCAGGGAATAAGGTGAAGATGATAGATTATTTAAAGTTGGATGCCCCTAATTATAAGGAGGAGATGACCTGTTCCAGTATATAAAGGCGATGAAGATAATAACTGATGAGTTGTGAACTAGTGATAGTAGAGCCCTTTAGATGATACAGTTAACTTTGAAGTGTAAAAAAGCTAAGGAGTAGTTCAAGAACTATATGGAGCCAAAACTGGACAGATTTTCTTGGGAATAGTTTACAGAATAAGCTTTTCTAGATAGTTCAAGGGAGTTGAAAGTGATAGAGTTTGAGTAGTTAAGGCAGACCAAAGAGATAAGTACACATAAAAGCTTTTGGAATTTCTACAATATGTGAGTCAGACTTATGACATAGAGTAAAAGAAAGTTAAGAGGTATATCATGAGACTCCACTCTAAGTATTTATCTTTGATCTTAGCAGTAGAGCGAGAGTTTCCATACCATAGTGAATACAACTAGAAAGATGGAGGCCAGTGCCATTATTTAGAGAACAATGAAACAAAAGGTAGCATAATCATTAGGTTCTAAGGTCTTAGGTACAAGGAAGTTTAATCTCTCTTCTTTAAGTGTAGCCGTTCTGAAATAGGTTGAAGTCTGGTATGAGAATTAGTAGTGGTTCAAGTTTAGGTTCATATAGCTTTAGATGTGTCAGATGTGTGAAGCCATAGAAAGGATCTTATCGATTTTGGACTATAACTTGTTATAAATATGGATAGGAGGGACATATGATATGTGAGTATCTCAGTGCAGGATGGCACTGTCCTAATAGGCAGTTCCTAGTAGTGTGGCCTAGCTAGCAGCCTTAGGCATATCTTAAGGTAGAAGGTGAGCTACCTCTTCTTCAGCAGGTTCACAGGGAGAAGGTCCTTTAGCACCAGTACAGATCTTCACCATAACACAGCAAGAGGTCAACACATCAAACACACTGGTGTCTATAAACTCACTATTGAGTGTTTTGATATGTATGCTCTTATGAACCCTAGTGCCTCTCATTCTTTTGTTTCTCCAAGGACTGTAGATAGATTGGGTTTGATAGCTTATAGGCTCGAGTGTCTCTTTCGATCAGTGGGCCCAAGTGTGATCCATCTTTGGTAAAGACAGTCTATCGGTTTCGTCTAGTTATAGTTGAGGACATGCCTCTTCATGTTAATTAGGTGACAGATTTGATGGATCATCGTTATTTAGACTGGAATCATTAGTTAGTGCACCATATTTTTCCATTGGCTCAAGCTCGCACTATTCTCTCTATACTAGTGGCTCCTACAGGCACTCATGATTCCTTGATCTGGCACTTTATGCAAACAGGGGAATATATTGTTAAGTCTAGCTATAAATATCTCATTCAGCAGTCATCTAGCCAACTTCTTGTCTCACAACCTTCCTCTTCATATTGGCTCTCAAAGTCTATTTGGCAGTGAACCTAGGCTCTTCCTATTCAACTTAAACTTAAGGTTTTTCTTTATAGTTTATTGCATAATGCAGTTTGTGTCTTGTATAATTTGGTGTTATGTGGACTTAAAGTTTCTCCCATGTGTTCCCTTTGCTCTGCACAAGTAGAAACACTGGAGCATGCTCCTTTTCTCTATTATTATGCTAGCGCTACTTGTTTTATTAGCCCTTGCTCTTATAAGCCAGATATTACAAAATTTATGTCCTTTTCAGTATGGTGGGAGACTCTTTGGGACTCTTTTCGGGATGAACTATACTATACATCTATTATGCAGTTTATTTCTCTTACTCTTTGAATATATAGAAGGCACATAATAAAGTAGTGTTCGAATTTCTTTCTATAGATCCTTTGACCACTTCATCTCATATTATGCTAAGCCACTTGGAACTTCAACAGTATGGTGTTTTTGTTGCTCCTCCATCTTGCATTTCTCGGCGCTTATTTAGACATGAGGTATGGTTACCTCCTCTTGATGGGACCTTTTGGAAGGATCAGTTTTATCTTGCTGGTATTGTTATAGTAGTTCGTGATACTACTGATGTATTGTTGGATGGAATGGTTAAGTGTGTTTGGAATTATTCTCCTTTAGTAGCAGAAACTTATGCAGTATTTAAAGGTCTTTGCTGAGTTTTAGCTAGAAGCTCACAATTACTTAATTCTTCTATGGATGCATAGGTTCTCCTTTTAGTATTGACTGAACTTGATTTTTCACCAACTTCACTATTACACTCTACGTTCTCAAGTGTTTGGTTTTTCATTTGAATTAGTACATGAATAAAGTAATATAATTGTTAATATAGTAGCTCAACTTTATTTGATAAATTTTTTATTATGTAACCGATTAGTGACTACTCTTAGAATTAATTGCTTTTATGTAAATTTTGTTGCTTTTTAAAGCAGCTATATAATGTATTAATTTGAGGGTAAAAGAAAAGTATAATAAAAAAAAGTGATAGATTATATAATAGAAAATATAAAAATAAAACTTGGTACACGACAAGGAGAAAAGAAGGTCAATAGAATAAAAAACTCATGATCAAACAAAGACAGAGCTGGACAGGAAAAACGAATTAGCTGATGAACAAAAAATGGTAGCGGATAGAAAATATATATCTTAAATAACAGCATTTTTAATATTTTATTTATTAACAGAAAAATGACTTTTTAATTTTTTTTAATAATAAATTTATAACGCTCTATTTTTGGATTTCGAATTCGAATCTTGCTATCTGTTTTTATTATGTACGGTTCTTTTTAGTATGATTTATTTTATAAAAAAAAATTAAAATAAATAATTATTAATTTTTAGCAATTACTTTCTATTTTATAGTATATTTTATATAATTATTTAAATATTATTAAATTGTTATTAATGAAAAAGCTTTTTTAAAAATAATATCTAAAAAATATTATAAAATTATTTTTAATAAAATTTAATTATAAAAAATACTAAAATAATTTTTTTCAAATTATTTTTTTTAATAACATTCAAAATGATATTTTTTCTGAAAAATATAATTTTGCCCTCAAAATTTAATGTCAAACAGAGTGTGCTGGGATTAAGTAATCGAACAAGTAACACCTTTTTCTCCTAAAGATCAGAAGAAGTCTCGAAAGTTTCTCTTTTATTTTTTTCAGTTGAAATATGAAGAAGACCGGCACTTCCCCAATTTATGAGTTCACATGCCCCAGTAGGATCCACGTATTAAATGTGAAAGTTGCGTAGTCAGCCTCGCTCAAAATCAAATCACGACTTTCGTAGTCAGGTTCGATTCCAAAGGAAATCTCCCTTGTTTTGATATAATTGATTTTGAAGATAAAAATTTAGAAGCTAAATTAAATTACGCTTTAATTTTTAAATTTTAATATAATTAATAAATTAATTATTATATTTTTAAAATTATATATTTAAATTTTTATATAATTCTTTTAATCATAATTTCGTTAATGGATCAAAAGAAAAATAAAAATTTTAAATATTTAAAATATCTTTATAAATAATTAAATTCTTTTTAATATAAGTAAATATTTTTATATTATATAAATTATATTTTTATCTTTAAATTTTCACGTAATTTACAATTTAAACCATCTAAAATTACATTAATTCAAAACTAGTGGATGGTCAAATTTTTTTTAAAAAATATAATTTTTTTTAAATAATTTTTATTAAAATTTACACCGTATGTAAAAGTTATTTGGTATTACTTAAAAATAATTGAAATTATAAGTATTTTTTCAAAATTGTGAAGTTATAAGTATTGAAATATTTTAATAAATGTAAATTAAAAAACAAAAAGTGTTTGAAAATAGTTAAATAAGATATTATAGATAAATATTAATGAGAATTTAAGTATTTTTTTAAATAAAAAATAAAAAATTATAATATTTAAATTATAATATGTCCAAAACGGATTGATTATGGAGAAATTTAAGTGTATATTTTTAAAAATATAAAGACTAATTCATTAATTATGTTAAAATTTAAGAACTCAAGTGTAGTTTATCCATTTAAAAATAATAATAATAATATTTTTTACATTTTTACCGATAAAAATGGATGGAGAAATTTCTAATTTAAACGTAATGATTATAGAGAAATTAAAGCGTTGGATTTTAAAAATATAGAAATTGATTATTAATGA
Organism: Manihot esculenta; assembly: GCF_001659605.2. Lineage (NCBI taxonomy): Eukaryota > Viridiplantae > Streptophyta > Magnoliopsida > Malpighiales > Euphorbiaceae > Manihot > Manihot esculenta. The sequence goes on from NC_035168.2 coordinate 13,700,397, forward strand.
TATTAAAATTTAAAAATTAAAGTGTAATTTATTTAAATTTAAATGAATTAATATAAAATTATGTAAAAATTTTATTTCCTTTAAGCTGATAATTTTAAATTTAAAAAATTAAATATCTTCGTTCTAAATAAAATAATTATAAAAAAAAATGAATTGAATTGAATTTCTATTGAAATTTTTTATTCTAAATGAGGATTACTGAAAATAAATAATTGATTGATTAAGATTCTATTTGTAAGCTATTTTAAAAGTAATATTTAATATTTGATTCGATTAAAATATTAATATTTAATAATTAAAAATTATAATATTTAATTAAAATTATTTATTTATTGTTAAAATAATTAACAAATAATATAACAATTATTATTGTTGAACAAGGCGATTAAGATTCAATTATTTTATAAAAAATTTTTAATAACATGATATTAAATATTTAATTAAAAATAACAAAAACAATGAAAAGTATATTGTGATTTTACATTTTCGGTTGGAGTCTGAGGTTGACTTTATGACTTTGTAATTTTTATTATTAACAAATCATGACTTTTTTATTCATCCTATAAAATTTTGATGCTAATGCATTTAATGTTTAATTCAAAATAATATTTAATTATGAATATGAGTTTTGTTTAAAAATAAATAAATAAAAGAAATTGAGATTCAATTCAGATTATCCTTAAATCTTTTGATATTTATAAACTCGTTTACCATTGCAATTAATTAAGATTCAGCATTCAATCGGTTCGGTTCAAAATCGAATCAAATCAAATAAACTGAAAATTAAAATTTTAGTATTTATATAAATTGAACCAAATCGATTTTAATTAAAAATCGAATCAAATTAAATCAGTCTGATTTAATTTGATTTAGTTCGATTTTATCGATTTGAATTTTTAATAAATTTTTTATTTTTTACTCTTATTTTTAATATTTTAAAATTTAATTAGAATATTTTAACTTTAATATAATTTAATCTATTTATATTATCGAAAATAATAAATTATTATTACTAATCGGTTCGATTTAATTTTTTTGATTTTTTTCTAATTAAAACCGAACTGAAATAATCGAAATTTTTAAAATAAAAAATAGAACTGAATCAAAATTATAAAATACCAAACCGAATTTTTAAATTAATGCGACTCGATTGATTTTTTTAATTTAAATCAAATACCGTTTACCCTACAATTAACATTGCAATTAGTATATAAATTTATTAATATATTTTGTATTTTAAAATTGCAATTAAACAATATATTTTAAAATATGTTTATATAAAAATTATATATATTATGTGAAATAAATAAAGTCTAAATATGGAGGAAGAATAAAAAAAAAAAAAAAAAAAAAACTTGGCTCCAGCTTAGTCTGATTGGAACCCACAAGGCTGAACTACTTGTTTGTATTTATGGATTGGATTTGGTAGGTCTGGTCTTACAAATACTACTTCTCATGTCAAGTCTTTTGTGTATAAAGTCCATTATTGCATGTAATTAATAAATGGTAACAAGATCTTTAATTAATAGTGAGGAAATTTTCAAAAAAGAAACTCATTCTAAATAGACTTTGTCCAATTTCTTTGGAGAGACACACTTTACTCACCAACAAAATGAATTGAATAGGTTTGTTTTATCTATTTATTTATAATGTGAAATGGAAAACTTTGTCAACAAACTTAAATTAAATAAAATAAATACATGCATTAAATTAAAAATATCATAGTTAAATTTTATTCCGTCACGATTCTTTAAAATTCTATAGTATATTTTAAAAATAATCAATTTAAATTTATATTTTAAAATTTTTAAAATTACACATAACTGTTAAAATTTTATTAACTTGCTAACTAAAATCGCACATCATCGGCATATTATCACAGTATAATATAAAATAATTATAAAAAAATAATGTACAACTTTTTACAATTCTATTTATATTTTAAAAATAGTTAATTTAATTCTATATTTTTAAAATTTTCACCAATTAGAACCAACTATTAAACAAATCCTTAATTCACTGTTATCTTACTAATAAAAATACAACATAATCATGTTACATATTATAAAATTAGCTAAAGTTAAAATTTATCTTCAAATTATACGGCAAATCAAAATACTAAATTTCATTTTTTATTTTAAATTTATCCCTAAATTAATATTAAAAGACTAAATAAAATCATTACTTATCATTTTTTTTAATATCCTCAGTCCATTTGATTTTATTTGACTTTATAATAATTGTTTGTAATCAAACCGACTAAAAATATCAAACTTGTCACTTTTGGCCATCACTATATAATTTAGGTGAAAATTTGACCTTTGTGTCTTATAAAATTTCAATTAAATTTTTATCACTTTTAATAATTATTTTATAAATATAAACACCATATAACTATAAATATCTCATATTATATTATAATAATGTAATACTCAACTAAATTCTAGTATCGAAACTTCAATTGTTTGATAAAATCTCCGTTGAAATGCAGAATTTTGGAACCGAAAAAATTAGAAGGGTAAAATAAGTTTTTTTATAAAAATAAATTTCAAGTATTTTAAAATATGTTAAAATTTTTTTTTTCAAAATATCAAAGTTTAGCCGCCGAACACAAGTTAGCAGATCCAACTATAAAAAGCCTCTAACCCGATTGTGAAAGGAGTTTTCTCTCTTTTTTTCAGGCAAAAGTGAGCCTAAAACACTCTTGATTATTTTCGTTTTGATTTTCCATAAATCTCATGGAAATTTATGAGATTTTACTTTATTTTGAAAATCAAGTTGAATTTTTCGAATTTTAACTTTTAGGATCTCCGGAGTTCATCCCTTCTTCTTTTTCGAATTTTTCCTTGTTGCTATGGTTGTATTTCCTTTAAGACGTAAGTTTGACTTTCTCAAAATTCTTTGCTTTTGGGCTCAATGTGAGTTGTGTGCAGCTTGAGTTGCTAGAATTAGAATACATGCAAGGTTAATATTTTTTTTTTCCCCTTTTATGTTGAAACTTGAGTGTCTATATGTTGAGTTGATTGCATGTCGATGATTTGGTGTTTTTAGAGTTGTTTTAAACCTTCTAAGTCAATATTAGATGTTTCTTTATGGTTTTGAGCTGTTGCATGTGGATTTAATCGCGTTTTCGTGGCTGTTGGCTGAGGCAGAATCAGGTTCTGTATGGCAGAAGACCCCGAATGCCATGTATATATGATTAGGTTATTTTGTATTATAATTACGAATATGATGCGTTGCATAATTAATTGTTATTGTGGATAGATGTTGGATGACCCACTAGTCCTTGAGCATATTATGATATGTTATGATGGATATGGAAGTCTAGGTCGAGACCCATTCCCCTGTCATTATGTAAGAGAAATACCAGAGGGCCCATTCTACACCCCTAAAACTATGGATATGTTATGTTATGTTTAAGAGAAAGTTCTGAGGAGTACCCATTGTGGGTTGGACACTATTGAAATTATGGAGGGTTACTGGTGACAAGTCCATCTTAATATAAATTATTTGTGTTGTGATGAATTCATACGATCATATATCTTATTTAACTATTTTATGATTATGTTTCTGCTCTTTAGGCTCTAGTAGCTTATCCCTTTCCCCTAACCCTAGGCTTTCAGGACCAAAATTAGCTCGGGAGCTCAATAGTATTTTATGGTATAGTTCTGACGTAATGGTTATAGTTGTGAACATGTAATATGTATTGTGGATTAGAATTGTGTTTTGCCCGAGTTTTATTTTACAATCCCTTTGTTCATGATCTTATTATGTAAAAGTTTTAAAGTTTAAGTTATGTTTGAACCAAACTGAGGTATGTAATGATAATCATATTGGAGCATTTGATGAGGGCTGTAGTATGGGTTTATGTTTTCAGCTATATTTGTATGCATATATCAAGTTTTGGTTCATGTGATGGAGATATTTTTGTATGTTTTTTAAAATCATGTATGGGATTATATTAGTGTAACAGGATATATAGTAAGCTTGTTACGGAATCCAGCGACTTTATATCGATTTGAACTCTAGCACTAGTAGCGGTCTAATTTTCAGGTTGTTACAGAGTGGTATCAAAATTCTAGATTTATATGGTCGGACCTAGAGTGTTGGGCTTATAGATATTGTAGAGGGCAAGAATAATTAAGAGAATTCATATCCACTGGGGATAGGATGTAGAGTCCTATCTTGTTATATGTATGATCATGTATAATTCCATGACTATATGCATGTTCATTGATGACCACATGGACCATATGTGTTTATGTGTTTAATGTTGTTTTTCCAGAAGACAGGATGTGTGGCTCATATCGATCTGCACGATTGACTGGAGTCTCACCTGAAAATAAGGGTATGAATGCCCTTCCCCTTGCTGCTCCATTAAGAGCACAAACAAGTAGAATGTAACAGGGGAGAAGCATCAAGGGACCCTAGAAGATCTTTTGATGTAAACAGAAGAACAACATATCCAAGCAGGTTGTTTGTAGATATCAGGGAATCAGTGGGTAATGATCAAAGGAGAGATGAAAGTTTGGGTATGAGCTTTGAAAGAGAGAGTGTGGGAGAGTTTGAAGGAGGAATAGGAGGCACCCAAGCCTTAGGATCTACCTATCCACCTCACTACCAGCCTTACTCATAGAGACCCCACCTCACTACCAGCCTTACTCATAGAGACCCAGGTATCCGATGGGAGGTTCATCGGATTACTCTAACTACCACCCGTACCCCCTCAAACATGCCCTATCCCCCCTATTACCTACCATATCACCTCCACTCTATTACCAGAATCCAGCAAACCTTAACCTAGGGAGTACTGCACCACCACCTCCTCCTCCAGAAGAACTAGTAATTCCTGAAACCCAACCAACTAGACCTAACCCATTAGCAGAGAGCATGGTAAATATGACAGATTACGTAAAGTTGGATACTCCTAAGTATAAGGAGGGTGATGACCTATTTGAGTACATCAAAGCACTGAAGATGATAGTTGATAAGTTAGGAGCCAGTGACAGCAGAGGCATTTAGATGGCAGGGTTCACTCTAAAATGCAAGAAGGCAAAGAAGTGGTTCAAGAATTATGTGGAGCCAAATTTAGATAGCTTATCCTTGGAGCATTTTGCAAATGAGTTTGCAAGATGGGTTTTTTCAAGTAGTTCAAAGGAGTTGAAGGTGATAGAGTTTGAGCAGTTAAGGCAGATTGGGGAGATGAGTATAAATGAATACACAGACAAGTTTCTGGAGTTGCTCCAGTATGTGGGTCAGGCTTATGACACTGACTAGAAGAAGGCTAGGAGGTATACCATGAGACTCCACTCTAGGTATTCCTCTCTGATCTTAGCAACAAAGAGAGAGAGTTTCCACACTATAATGGATGTAGCTAAAAAGATGGAGGCTAGTGCTCTCATTCAGGAAATAGTGAAGCAACAGTTGACACAATCATCAGGTTCTAAGGCCTCAAGCATTGGAAA